>NW_027275999.1:0-46520 GCF_030028105.1 Mobula birostris | reverse complement strand
GCCAGTCCTCGTAATTCAATCCTTCCTGTCCCAGTAACCAGTGAATCTCTCCCAGCTTAACAACATCCCTCCTATGGCTGGTTGACCAGAAATGCACACATTACCCCAAGTGTGGTCTCACCAACATCTTGTACAACTGCAACATAATCTCCCAACTCCGAACCCCGATTTCCTTCTGCACCTTTCTGTGTACCCTTCATGTTCAGGGAACCACGTACCTGCACCCCTTCAGTATCCCTTTTCTACAAGACTCTCCAGGGCCCAGCCATTTACTGTGCAAGTCCTGCCTTGGTTTAACTTCAGTAAGAGTGCAGATGGAGTTCAATCTGACCGGGATTCCTTTTTGAAGATTGAGATTGAGGGCAGAATACAGGGTATTCTGAATACAGAATACAGAAGATTCACTAGAATGATTCCAGGAATGAAAGGGTTAACATATGAGGAACATTTGTCTGCTCTTGGACTGTATTCCTTGGAGTTTAGAAGAATGAGGGGAGACCTCATAGAAACATTTCGAATGTTGAAAGGCATGGACAGAGTGGATGTGGCAAAGTTGTTTCCCATGATGGGGGAGTCTGGTACGAGAGGGCATGGCTTAAGGATTGAAGGGCGCCCATTCAGAACAGAAATGCAAATGAATTTTTTTAGTCAGAGGGTGGTGAATCTATGGAATTTGTTGCCACGGGCAGCAGTGGAGGCCAAGTCATTGGGTGTATTTACATCAGAGATTGATAGGTATCTGAGTAGCCAGGGCATCAAAGGTTATGGTGAGAAGGCGAGGGAGTGGGACTAAATGAGAGAATGGATCAACTCATGATAAAAATGGCGGAGCAGACGATGGGCCGAATGGCCGACTTCTGCTCCTTTGTCTTATGTTCTTATTGGTAGGATTTGGGACAGTGTGGAGGAACAGATGGATCTTGGGGTCCACGTCCGCAAGTCGATAGGGTGGTTAAGGTGTTGGGTTGCTTGACCATTAGTCAGGGGTTGGAGTTCAAGAGCCACAAAGTAATGTTGAAGCTCTATAAAACCCTTGGAATACTGTTTTCAGTTCTGGTAGCCTCATTATCCTTCTGAAGCTTTAGAGAGGGTGCAAAGAAGATTATCTGATGCTGACAGGATTGGGGATTATGTCTTGGGGGCAGCATGGTCATGTAGTGGTTAACACAACACTTCACAGTGTCAGCAACCTGGGTCCAATTCCTGCCGCCACCTGTAATCAGTTTCTACGTTCTCCCTGTGACCACGTTTACAGTCCAAAGACGTGCAGGTTGGTAGGTTGCAAATTGTCTCGCGATTAGGCTAGGATAAAGTCAGGGGATTGCTGGGCAGTGTGGCTCGAACAGCCGAAAGGGCCAATTCCATGCTGTATCTCGATAACTAAACAAATCTAGTTAATTAATGAGGAGAGGCTGAGCGAGCTAGGGCTTTTCTCTTGGGATGAGAAGCGACTTGATAGAGATATAAATACAAGATGACAGAGACATTTTCCCAAGGCAGAAATGGCTAATACAAGGGGACGTAACGTTAAGGTGATTGGAGGGAAGTATAGGGGGATGTCAGAGGTTTTTTTTCACACAGATAGTGGTGGGTGTATAGAAACAGAAACATTCAGAACATTTAAGAGACTCTTAGGTAAGGCTCATGGACGGGAGGGAAATGGAGAGCTATGTACTTTGTACTTTATTGTCGCCAAACAATTTGTACCTGAACGTACAATCATCACAGCGATATTTGATTCTGCACTTCACACTCTCTGGATTACAAATATTAAATATTATAAATATTAAAAATAGTTAAAAATTAGTAAATATTAAAATTTTAAATTATAAATCATAAATAGAAAATAGAAAAGGGAAAGTAAGGTAGTACAAAAAAAACCAAGAGGCAGGTCCGGATATTTGGAGGGTACGGCCCAGATCCGGGTCAGGATCCGTTCAGCAGTCTTATCACAGTTGGAAAGAAGCTGTTCCCAAATCTGGCTGTACAAGTCTTCAAGCTCCTGAACCTTCTCCCGGAGGGAAGAGGGACGAAAAGTGTGTTGGCTGGGTGGGTCGTGTCCTTGATTATCCTGGCAGCACTGCTCTGACAGCATGTGGTGTAAAGTGAGTCCACGGACGGAAGATTGGTTTGTGTGATGTGCTGTGCCATGTTCACGATCTTCTGCAGCTTCTTTCGGTCTTGGACAGGACAACTTCCATACCAGGTTGTGATGCTTGCTAGAAGAATGCTTTCTATGGTGCATCTATAAAAATTAGTGAGGGTTTTAGGGGACAGGCTAAATTTCTTTAGTTTTCTCAGGAAGTAAAGGCGCTGGTGGCCTTTCTTGGCAGTGAATTCTGCTTGGTTGGACCAAGTCAGGTCATTTGTGATATTGACCCCAAGGAACTTAAAGCTTTTGACCTGTTCCACTTCCGCACCACTGATGTAGGAAGCAAGGGTTAGATCAGAGGTTCCCAACCTAGGGGCTACAGACTCCCTGATCAATGGTATTGGCCCATGACATAAAAAAGGTTGGGAACCACTGACGAAGGGTCTCGGCCTGAAACGTTGACTGCACCTCTTCCTAGAGATGCTGCCTGGCCTGCTGCGTTCACCAGCAACTTTTATGTGTGTTGCTTGAATTTCCAGCATCTGCAGAATTCCTGTTTGGGAACCACTGGGTTAGATTAATTTTCGAGTAGGTTAAAGGGTCAGCACGACGACGTGGGCTGCAGTGTACAACATTGTGCTGTACTCCTCTATGTTAGACCATTAGACATGGGAGCAGAATTAGGCCATTCAGCCCATCGAGTCTACTCCATCATTCCGTCATGGCTGATTTATCACCCCCCTCAACCCCACTTTCCCGCCTTGTTTTAAAGGCATTTTGCAGTTTGCATTGCGCCATAACAGTGCCAGTAACCCGCGTTCAGTTCCTCCGCTGTTGGGCACGTTCTGCCCGTGGCAGCGTGGGTTTCCTTGCACATTCCAAAGACGCATCAGTTCATAGGTTATTTGCTCACACGGGTGTACTAGCGCGGTGTGGACTCAAGGGCCAGAACAGCCTGTTACCGTGCTGTATCTCGAAATAAAATAAATATTATCGACGTTGGAAATGATTGCTCAAAGTCAGCATGTGTTTGGGGAGGAGGAAATTGTGCCATTCGCTCAAAGAACTCAATCAGGAAACAGAGCAGTTTCGTGGCCAAGTAACTTAACAGGAAGTTGTGTGGCTTTTTTTTTGGAATGCTTTTAATGGAATTCTCAGGGATTCCCCTATCCGGTGATTTAGTAATCCAGCGGGATTGGTGTTCAAGCAAGAATCAGGTTTATTGTGACTGACGTACGTATACACTCAGTGGCTACTTTATTAGGTACAGGAGAGGAACCCAGTGAGTTTTTTTGGGGCTGTGGCCCAATCTCTTCAAGGCTTGACGCACTGTGTGTTCAGAGATGCTCTTCTGCACACCACTGTTGTAACGCGTGGTTATTTGAGTTGCTGTCACCTTCCTGTCAGCTTGAACCAGTCTGGCCATTCTCCTCTGACCTCTCTCATTAACAAGGCATTTTTCACCCACACTGGATTTTTTTTGTGTGTGTTTTTGCACCACTCTCTGTAAACTCCAGAGCCTGTTGGACGTGAAAACCCCAGGAGGTCAGTAAATTCCACTGCCAGAGTCACTTAAATCACATTTCTTCCCCCTTCTGATGTTTGGTCTGAATAGCAGATAGTAATGAAACCAGTCAGAACGCACTCCATCGTACATCTGTACAAATTCACAAGGGTTTTTGGCAACATAATGAATCTCTTCAAACTCATAATGAACTGAGCCAGAAACATGCCTTCTTTGTGATTGCATCAACATATTGGACTCAAGGTAGGGCCTCTGAGATGTTAATGCCGAGGAGCTGGAAGCTGCTCACAAGGTTGTTTGTGGTGACGTGTATGTACTCTGATCATTTTTACTTTGAACTGTGAGGTAATATTACAGCTATTATAAGACCTTTGGTCACCTCACTACAGGAAGGATGCGGATGCTACAGAGAGTGCAGAGGAGATTTACAAGGATGTTGCCTGGATTGGGGAGCATGCCTTATGAGAATGGGTTGTGTGAACTTGGCCTTTTCTCCTTGGAGTGACGGAGGATGAGAAGTGTATAAGATGACGAGAGGTTACCATTAACCTTACCAGAATTGTCTGTAGGCCTGGGCCTAGAATCATCCTCTTCCATCTCACACCACCTCTTCAAAAATTGCCACACTGGACCATCTTTAGAATGAAAATTTCCCTCCAATATATTACTACACTGGAAGTTTGTTCACTCGCATTAGTAAGTCGGTGGCGCACAAGAGGAAGTTGGGGGAGGTAATTCAGTAAGCAGAGGCTGATGTCACAGCCCAAATAGGGCCAGTCCATTCAATGCTCGGAAACAACCTTCAGCTCATCAGCCCCTCCATGCAATACAGCACCCACCAATTATCAGCCTGCCATCCTCCCCTCCATGCAGTACAACGCTCACCAATCATCAACTGCCTCCCCTATCTCCTGTCCAAAACTGACAGCGGACTCAAGCAAACACAGTCCTACTGTGCACTGCCAACCTGGGCTGAGAGACCGCTAACAGATTGCTAATGGGGCTGCTCTGTCACTCCCCACCACTGCGAGCACATTGTGCTTAGATCAAATAACACTTTTTTTATCATGATCTCTCACAGAGGAACTCTGCTTTAGGGTGATATGGTCCAAGTGACACGAGTGTGGATGGGAATCTTGGCCAGTGTACAGATAGGCCGAAGCGTTCACTTCCATGCCGGAAAGGAGTCCTCAGCCCAAAGGCTGACACAGTTCCCCTTCCCTCCAGAGACGCTGCCTGACCTGCCGAGTGTTTTCAGCATTCTCTGATCTCGCAGAAGGAGGCGGTGCTGGATATCTCAACTAGGAACTGGAATGCAAAGCATGTCAGCAGCACTTGTAAACAAGATGTGAAATGGAGGCAGATCAGAATGATTAGAAAATAAGTTTCCGATTCCTGGATTTCAGAAGCAATCAGCTGATAGCCTGCACCCCATCCGCCTGTTAAGAAAGGGCTTCCATTCGGCCCCTCCCCCTTCCACAGACCCCTCCACCGCAGATGCTGCCTGACCCGCCAAACGATCCTCGGCTGTTTTGTTGCTGTTCCTGCGCTGGGAAAACTGGACTGGCTTGTTATCTGAAACGTCTGAGACTCAGCAGCCAGCACCCTGCTCGATGCCCTGAGGGTTGTGAACCGCACCTGGGTAGATGCTGCACTTCTGGGATTAAGTTCTGTTGAACCAGGGTGTGGAGGTGTGAGGGGAGAAAGTATCAGAATTAAAGTCACATTCCTAAAATGAATTTAAGTAGCGGATCTCCAACGCAGAGGGCAAACCTCAGGGAGTCACCAGCTTCAGGTAACCTGCCAATCCAGTTTGTTATTGGGCATGAAAGCCAGGAATGTTGGAAGTGTCCAAGTGGCATGTTAGGCAAAGGGCTGGCAATTCAATTACTTTCCAGACAAAATGGAATGGGAGGAATGAGGCAGTCATTGGTTTGAAGAAAAAGGAAATCATGGTTGCCACCTGGTCTGCTGGACATTTCCAGAACTTCCAGTATCTATGTATTGTTTCTGTCCATCTTGCCATCCCCAGCTATACACACCCCACCCCCCCCATCTCCTGGCACATTTCAATATGATGTCAACCGAGATGCCAGCATTATTTTTAGTTCCCCTCTCCACTCTTGTTCCCTAGACAAACTTCCTCAAACAAGACATCACAACCCTGTCAGTATCGCTAGGCGGCATCCATTTCCCATCACTCTCCAATGTATTGCACATCAACCAGGCTCTTGAGAACTCCCACTTCCCTCCAAGTTAAAACATGCCAGAGTTTCATAAATATTCCCAGTGCTGTCAAGGTCAATCAGCCAAAAACAGTTCCACTGTCCACTGATGCTGCCTGTCTCTCTCTCTTGATGGGAAATCTATACACAGACCAGTGTCTCTCAGGGGGAGATCTGCACCCTGACCGGCCTCTCTCAGTCCCTTTCTCCTGATGGGAAATCTACACACAAACCAGTGTCTCGCAGTCCCTCTCTCTCAGGGGAGATCTGTACACTGACCGATGTCTCTCAATCCTTCCCTCTCAGAGGGGGCAGATCTGTACACTGACTGGAGTGTCTCAGTCCCTCTCCCTCAGAGGGAGATCTGGACACTGACCGGTGTCTCTCAGGGGGGAGATCTACACACTGACCAGTGTCTCTCAGTCCCTCTCTTGCAGTGGGCAGATCTATACACTGGCCGGTGACTGACTGATGTTTCTCATTCTCTCTCTCTCTCTCACTGACTGGAAGAGATAAGTGACTTTAATCAGTTGAGGCTTTTGGTTTAAGGTGGCACTACTGAAGATGGGTGTCAGCTTACTGGTGGTTCATAAAGCAAGAAACACAACTAAATACTTTGCTAATGACACTTTTTCTGTGGAAAATTGTTGTAAACGATCACCGCAAACAATAAAGAGGTCACCAAAGGCGACGTGGTCTTGAAAGCCAAGGCGTGCTGGTACAATTGTAAGTCGAAGAAAGGTCGAGGCACATTCGCAACAGAGTTGGAGTGGAGGAACTCCAGAGTCCCAGCACTGAAACCGGGAGCAAGACTGGATCGATCTAAGTGCCAGGACGATTTGGGAAGGTTGGGCATGGACTAGAACATGACCGCAGGGTCCAGTCCCAAAGTGTATTGATGCGGTATGGCCTGGGTCTGAGCTGATGTTTGGACCATATAAACGCCGGGCCAGATCTGAAAAGGCAATGCGAGGGTTGGGCCGGTTCTGCTTGCTGCTTTGTGATGTACACTCGTTCTCCGTAGCACTGAAACCGAAACTGAAGCTATGTCCTGCTCCAGGCTTTGTGTCTGCAAGGTCCACGATGACATGCACGGCTGTGTGATGAACTGAGGCTGTGGGTCTGCTCTGGGCTTTGTGTCAAAAGACTCACTTTCGTTCTGAATGCTGCTGTTTGCTTTACTGTTTGCACAATTTGTTTCTCTTTCCCGGTCTCTGCACATTGGACTTTAAATGTTTTTTTTAAATTGGGTTCTTTCAAGTTTCTTGTTTTGTGGCTGCCTGCAAGGAGATGAATCTGAAGGTTGTAGAATTTATCCATATTTTGATAATAAATGTATTTTAAAACACCCCAGTTACATGGCTACCCACACATTTCAGCAGCAAGAAACACAAACTCGGGAGATTATATAAAAAATTCATTTATTGGTCCGTTACTTTGATTGACAGTAGTAGGGCAAGTACCCATGGCTGTTGATACGCAGGCCTGGACGTACCCCAGCCCTCTCGGCTCGCCGTGTCGGCCATCCTCCCAGCCCCCTGTCGCCAGGCGGGCTTTGCGGGGGTCGGCTTCATTCGCAGAGGGGCTTGGCTGGCGTCCAACGGGTCTGCGGGTCAACGGCAGGCGGGTTGTGCCGCCCGCAGGCGATCCCCCTCCCGCCCTTCCCTCACCCCCTGCCCCTGCTGCTCAATCAAGGGCAAGGAACGAGGGGTGGCGGGTGGGGTGTGGGGGGGGGGGGTGGAAAGGAAGCAGGGAGCGCCTACGCTGCAGAGGGCGGCGATGTGGGGGGTTTAGAGGGAAGGGAAAACGCACACTGCAGCAAACTAATTGGTGGGGTATTTTTCTTTTGAACAACAGAACCCTGTACAATTATCAGAAAACCCTGATTTCAAATTCACACCTACACATAATTAACTCTGCACTCTACGGTTAAATCACTGTCAGCCTATTGAAGGGGATCACCGGTGTAGTTACTCGGCTTGGGGAAGGCGGGGTGGGGTGGGGTGCAGGGAAAACGAGGCCGAGAAAAGAAAAAGAGGGCGTCAGTCTCTTTTGCTTTAAAACCCAGGATCCCAGAGCTGGACCCTGTCCTCGGTTATACCGAGGGTAGTGGGGAGGGAGAGACAACTTCTCCCCCTTTGCTGGAGAGTCACCTCAGGTGTCTGCGGGAGGAGGCAGGGAAGAGAGGTATGGCTGTCTGAAGGACAGGGAGGGGGTGGGCTCAGATAATCCCCAACACTACTAACACAAGGAAGGAGGGGAGCCCGATGTCCAAACCTAGACCCCAGGAGGAAGGGGCTGCAGAGGGACTTGCTCTTTTAAGTGAACACAAAGCCCAGCTTCCCACACTCGTGAAAACACATTCAACCCCTCTCTGTCCCCCAAACTCCCTCACGGCCCGGCGAGAAGGAGCCGAGTCTGAGGCTTGAGGTAATTTGGGCTCTCCGTCCCCGACACGCCCTCTCCGCACATAACTGAAGGAAGATCCTCGGGGGGAAATTGTGAACACAGAAGATGCACGCTATGGCGGCTGTGTGGGTCTCTGCTGCACTCCCCTCTCTCTCAGCTGGCTGGCCCCCCCTTTGAGCCCCTGGGGGAGGGGGATGTGTGTGGGGTCTTACAATACAGAAAACAGAGGGAAATAGAAACAACAGGGTAAAAGGAAGGCTCACAAAGGGGAAACCCTTGCTCTGGCATTCAGTCGCTTTGAGGAGGGAAGGCCAATGGTTTTAAAATAAAAATTTCAGGCAGTAGGAGGGATCTGAGTGTCAAAGGGAAGGGCAGAGGGAGGTGCAACCACGAGGGACAGGGACTCACCCTGCAGGTCACCGCCCACTCCCTCCCGCCGCCCCCCCTTACGAGGGGGTCTCAGGGCTGGCGCTGGCATTGTTGTCCTGGGGCGAGGCAGCGCCACGGGGTGCCACTTCGATGATCCTGGGCTTGTCGATGATGCGCGCTGCCCGGTTGCCCTTCTCCACGATGCCGATGATCCAGGCCTGGTGGCCCTCGCCGTACTTGGGCGACTTGATCTCGGCGCAGAAGCGAGCCGCCTGCTCCCGGGGCAGGCAGATCAGCAGGCCGCCTGCGCTCCCGGAGGGGAGAGGAGAGAAAGATGGAGCCATTAGAATGTGGCGACGCTCAAGGACCCCAGCATCTGCCCCACGACCCTCCTCCACAACTCGTTCACAAAGTCCGTGTCAGCTTATTCCCCCGCCCCACCCCCATAGACTTTTGTGCTTCATGGAGACCTGGCTGACGGAAGAGATACCGGCACGTGCCATCAAGCCCCCTGGGTTCTCCCTGTTCTGGTCAGACAGGTTGAAAAACTTCACTGGGAAGAGTAAAGGAGGAGGGGTCAACAATGCTTGGTGCGACCCCTGGACTTTGCATGCACTCAAATCCTTCTGTTCCCCAGACCTGGAATACCTGGTGCTGCTGTGCAGACTCTACTGGCTGCGTAGGGAGTTCACGGCTGTTATCATCACAGCCGTGTACATTCCACCACAGGATGTTACTGACCAGGCTCTCAAGGAACTCTACGAGACCATCAACACACTGGAGACTGCACACCCAGAGGCTGCCTTCATCGTCACCGGTGACTTCAATCGAGCGTCACTGACGAAAGTCTCAATGAAGTTTCGTCAGCACATCCAGGTGAGCACTCGTGGCAGTAACACACTTGACCACTGCTACACTCCCTTCCGCAACGCTTACAAAGCTCTCCTTCGCCCAGCTTTTGGAAAATCAGACCACTCTTCGATCCTCCTCCTGCCAATATACAGGCAGAAGCTGAAACAAGAGGCAGCCATAGTTAAAACCATCCAGTGTTGGTCCGATCAATCGGACTCCAAGGCCATAGTTAAAACCGTCCACTGTTGGTCTGATCAATCGGACTCCACGCTGCAGGACTACTTCGATGACGTCAGCTGGAATGTCTTCCATGATGAAAGTACCTCCTGAGTTCACAGAAGGAGTCACTTGCTTCATCCGGAAATGCATCGACAATGTTGTCTCCCAGAAGTCGGTCAGGGTCCTCCCGAACCAGAAACCCTGGATCAATAGTTCCGTGTGAGCAGCACTTACAGCGCGACATCGAGCTTACATCGCTGGCAATCAACTAGAGCTCAAGAAAAGCAACTATGATCTGCGCAAAGCTATCAAGGCCGCGAAAAAATATAAGAAGATTGAGTGAAGATTCACAGGTGACTTGTGGCGAGGGCTACATACCATCGCAGATTTCAGAGCCAAACGTCGTGGTGCCGCCAACGTTGCGGCCTCTCTCCCAGATGAGCGCAATCGCTTTTACGTTCGGTTCGATGTCGCTAACTCTGAGCCTCCGAGGAAAGCCACCGCTACAACCTGCAACCCGGTCATCTCCGAGGCCGAGGTACGCAGATATTTCCAACCAGTGGACAGTCGCAAGGCTGCGGGACTGAGCGGCAAGTACTCAGGACTGGCAGGTGTGCTTACAGACATTTTTAATCTCTCCCTCTCCCAGTGTAGAGTGCCCTCCTGCTTCAAATTATCCACCATTGTCCCTGTACCCAAAAAGACCAAGGTAACATGCCTGAACGACTGGCGTCCTGTCGCATTCACCTCAATAATAAGCAAATTCTTTGAGGGGCTGGTCAAGGATTACATCTGCAGCTTGCTATCACCCACACTGGATCTCCTACAATTCGCCTACCGACACAACCGATCGACAGATGACGCAACAGCCATGGCTCTACCCACCATCCTTACACATCTGGAGAAGGAGGATGCTTATGTGAGAATGCTGTTCTTGGACTACAGTTCAGCATTCAACACCAAAGTTCCATCCAGGCTCGACAAGAAGCTCAGAGACCTCGGCCTTGACCCTGCCTGGTGCAGCTGCATCCTGGGCTTCCTGTCAGGTCGCCAGCAGGTTGTAAGAGTGGGCTCCCTCACCTCCAACCCTTTGACTCTCAATACAGGAGCCCCTCAGGGCTGTGTACTGAGTCCCCTCCTTTACTCCCTGTATACCCATGGCTGTGTAGCCAACCACAGCTCCAATCTGCGAATTAAATTTGCCAACGACACTAGATTGATTAGCCCTATCTCAACCAATAACGAGGCGGCCTACAGAGAACAGTGCCTACAGGTCACAGTAGTGTCAAGAAAACAACCTCTCCCTCAATGTCGCAAAAACGAAGGAGCTGGTTGTAGATTACAGGAGGAATGGAGACGGGCTAACCCCTACTGACATCAATGGATCTGGGGTTCAGAAGGTAAACAGCTTCAAGTTCCTCAGCACCCACATCACCGAGGACCTCACGTGGTCTGTACACACCAGCTGTGTGGTGAAAAAGGCACAACAGCACCTCTTTCACCTCAGACAGCTGAGGAAGTTTGGTATGGGCCCCCAAATCCCAAGAACTTTCTACAAGGGCACAATTGAGAGCATCCTGACTGGCTGCATCACTGCCTGGTATGGGAACTGTACTCCCCTCAATCACAGGACTCTGCAGAGAGTGGTGCGGACAGCCCAGCGCATCTGTAGTTGTGAACTTCCCACGATTCAGGGCAATTACAAAGGACAGGTGTGTAAAAAGGGACTGAAGGATCATTGGGGACCCGAGTCACCCCAACCACAAACTGCTCCAGCTGCTACCATCCGGGAAGCAGTACCGCAGCATAAAAGCCAGGACCAACAGGCCCCAGGACAGCTTCTTCCACCAGGCCATCAGACTGATGAAATCACGCTGACGACTATTCTAATAATTATGAATTATTATAAATTACTATGATTGCACATGGCACATTTAGATGGAGGCGTAACATAAAGATTTTTACTCCTCATGTATGTGAATGAAGGAAGTTACGAAATAAAGTTAACACAATTCATCTAGATTCCATACCCCCCACCCACACAGCAGGAGCGGGTACTAATTACACAGGTCATAGAACCAAGACTTACGGCGCGCCACATCAACACTGACCATGGCTCTTCTATACTGCTGGTACCCTCCCGCCCTGGTAGGAGATGCCATGAGTACCGCGGCTCCCATGGGGAAGGCAGAGCTCCCTGCCTACTCACCAGAAGTCTCCGCTGACGTGCCGTGGAGGAGGCCGAACATGTTGCCGCAAGCCTTGCTGATGGCCGCCATCTTGGCGATGATGGGGAGGTTGTGGATGACGAAGGAGACCTCATTGCGTTGCTGCTTGGCCAGGTTCTGCGCGTGGCCCAGGATGCCAAAGCCAGTGATGTCCGTGGCCGCATGCGCGTTGAATGTGTGCATCAGTCCAGCGGCTGTGGGTGGAGGAATACAGTGAGAAACTTTGGTCTGCGTGACTTCTGTGTAGATCAGTGCCAAACACAATTACATCAAGCAAAGGCCATAATAGAATGTGGTGTTGCAATTACAGATACAGTGCTGTGTGCCTTCAATGTGGATGCATGGTCTAACTCCACCCAGACAAATGGAGAGTGTCCCGTCACACTCCTGACTCACAGATGGCGGAGAGGCAATGTGGCGGATATGGAGTGCATGGACTAACTCCACCCAGACAAATGGAGAGTGTCCCATCACACTCCTGACTCATAGATGGCGGAGAGGCAATGTGGCGGATATGGAGTGCATGGACCAACTCCACCCAGGCAAGTGGGGAGCGTTCTGTCACACTCCTGACTCACAGATGACGGAGAGGCAATGTGGCGGATATGGGATGCATGGACTAACTCCACCCAGGCAAATGGAGAGTGTCCCGTCACACTCCTGACTCATAGATGGCGGAGAGGCAATGTGGCGGATATGGAGTGCATGGACCAACTCCACCCAGGCAAGTGGGGAGTGTTCTGTCACACTCCTGACTCGTAGATGATGGAAAGTATATCAAGGATCCGGATGATTGTGTGCTAAACTGCATCAACAACTTTGCAGTAGACACTAAGATTGTGGGCGTACGGCCCAGCGAGGAAGGCTACAAAGCTGGAAATGGGACCAGGACCAGCTGGAAAAATGGGCTGAAAAATGGCAAATGGAATTTAATGTGGACATGTGAGGTGTTCCACTTTGGAAGGACAAACCAGGGTAGGATTTTCACAGAGCAGTAGGGCACTGAGGAGTGTGGTAGATTCCAGAATTCCTTGACAGTGATGTCACAGGTAGATGGGGTCGTAAAGAAGGCTTTTGGCACCTTGGCCTTCATAAATCAGAGTACTGAGAGCAGGAATTGGGATGCTACATTAAAGTTGTATGAGACATCGACGAGGCCAGTGCGCCGTCCTGGGCACCTACCTACAGCAAAAATAGCAATAAGACTGAAAGAGTACACAGAAAATTGACAAGGATGTTGCCGAGACCCGAGGTACAGGGAACAGTTGAATAGGTGAGGACTTTATTCACAGGATCACAGGAGGGAGAGGGGAGATTTGATAGAGATATAGAAAATTATAAGGGGGATAGATCAGGTAAGTACAAGCAAGCTTGTTCCACTGAGCTAGGGTGAGACTAGAACTAAAGTTCATAGGTTAAGAGTGAAAGGTGAAAAACAAAATGGGAGAAGGAAGGAGGGATAATAATATCTGAGGAAGACTGGACAATATGGAGGTATCAATGGAAATGTATCAGTTCACAGAAATGGAGGGAGTTCGGGTGGAAAAATTTAATAAGACATTTTATTACACCCTCTCAGAAATCCAACGATGATAGTAACCCCCCTGTTTGCTGGAGAAATTGTGGAAATCAGAATGCAAACCATTATCATATTTTCTGGGAATGCCCCGTTATCAAAGACTATTGGAGTGGGATACATAATGTCCTACAAGACATCTTTAAATGTAAAATACCCTTAGAGAATAAGACCATATATTTTGGGTATATACCTCAAGAATGGTTGAAAAGAGATAAATATTTAATGAATGTCCTGCTGGTGGCTGGTAAAAAGACCCTTACCAGAAAATGGTTATCACAGGAGAGCCCAATTTTAAATGTATGGATGGAAATTACAATGGACATTTACAAAATGGAGACGATAACAGCATCTGTTAATCATAAGTTGGATCAATTTTATTCATACTGGAAAAAAATGGCTTAACTACATAACACCTCATAGGCCTGATTTTATTCTCACAAGTCAATGAATATGTTGTAAAAAAAATCACTCCCTACTCTGTACATAGTTTTCTTCTTTCGATTGTTCTTTCTTTCCTCTCCTTTACCTCAGATAAGTATTACGTGGAGATCTGTGACAAATATGATTATATGATTATATATGTACAGTGTCTGAAATACATCCTGTGGAAACGTTTGATGGTGAAATTCAATAAAAAATAAATTACAAAAAGGGTGAAAGGTGAAATATTTACGAGGAACTTCTTTACTCAGAGGATGGTGAGAATATAGAACGAGCTGCCAGCAGAAGTGGTGGAAGTGGGTTCAATTTCAACATTTTAGGAGATATTTGGATAGGTACCTGGGTGGGAGGGCTACGGTCCGGTTGCGGATCAATGGGACGAGACAGAGTAACAGCTTGTCACAAACAAGATGAGCCGGATTGCTCGGTGACTGCACGGTTCAGGCAGGTCAAAGAGAGTCTTTCACTGAGCCAGCCTCACCCATGTCCCCTCTGGAACATCGCAGAGGGCGTATGGACAAATCTCGACAAGGAGCTTCCTCACGAAAATTCACAGTCTGCAAACAGGTTGAACTCATCACACTGTCCCCAAGGACGGTATGTGCTTGAGCTGGGGAGGGGTTGACATTCCCACTACACAGGAAGGATCAGCCATCGAGGGCTCCTCTCACTGCCAGCCAAGCGGGGCCTTTGTGCTTGCTAGAAACATGTCCAATACGAATATGATTTTTATTAATGATCTGGATGTGGGGGTAGAAGGGCAGGTTGGCAAGTTTGCAGACGACACAAAGGTTGGTGGTGTTGTAGATAGTGTAGAGGATTGTCGAAGATTGCAGAGAGACATTGATAGGATGCAGAAGTGGGCTGAGAAGTGGCAGATGGGGTTCAACCTGGCATGTGAGGTGGTACACTTTGGAAGGACAAACTCCAAGGCAGAGTACAAAGTAAATGGCAGGATACTTGGTAGTGTGGAGGAGCAGAGGAATCTCGGGGTACATGTCCACAGATCCCTGTAAGTTGCCTCGCAGGTGGATAGGGTAGTTAAGAAAGCTTATGGGGTGTTAGCTTTCATAAGTTGAGGGATAGAGTTTAAGAGTCGCGATGTAATGATGCAGCTCTATAAAACTCTGGTTAGGCCACACTTGGAGTACTGTGTCCAGTTCTGGTCACCTCACTATAGGAAGGATGTGGAAGCATTGGAAAGGGTACAGAGGAGATTTACCAGGATGCTGCCTGGTTTAGAGAGTATGCATTATGATCAGAGATTAAGGGAGCTAGGGCTTTACTCTTTGGAGAGAAGGAGGATGAGAGGAGACATGATAGAGGTGTACAAGATAATAAGAGGAATAGATAGAGTGGATAGCCAGCGTCTCTTCCTCAGGGCACCACTGCTCAATACAAGAGGACATGGCTTTAAGGTAAGGGGTGGGAAGTTCAAGGGGGATATTAGAGGAAGGTTTTTTACTCAGAGAGTGGTTGGTGCGTGGAATGCACTGCCTGAGTCAGTGGTGGAGGCAGGTACACTCGTGAAGTTTAAGAGACTATTAGACAGGTATGTGGAGGAATTTAAGGTGGGGGGTTATATGGCAGGCAGGGTTTGAGGGTCAGCACATTGTGGGCCAAAGGGCTTGTACTGTGCTGTACTATTCTATGTTTTCTATGAAACGGTGACTGGAGAAACGATCAAAGATGTGTGCAGTCAAGTCCTTTCACATAGAGGGTGGTGGACGTTGGTAATGGGCAGTGAAGGCGTTTAAAAGCCTCTTATCATAGGAGCGCCAACGTGCAGAGAACGGAGGGATATAGACATTGTGTAACCGTTTAGCTTTATTTGTCACATGTACATCGAAACACACAGTGAAATGCGTCATTTTGTGTCAACAACCAAGCTTCTGGTACCAACATAGCATGTTCAGAACGACCTATCCCTTATCTCCGTCTGTTTGGAATGTGGGAGGGCAATGGAGCACACAGAGGAGACCTCACGGTCAATGGGACAAACTCCTTACAGACAATGCTGGGAATTTGAGCCTGGTTGTTGGTGATACATATATATAGAAAGAAGGGATTAGTCTAGCTAGGTTTGACACAACACTGTGCACAAAGGGCCACTTCCAGTGCCTACAGTCCCCTGCCAATCCCAAGACCCATCTCACGGGATCCATCATATCGACAGGATGTCCTGTGCTGAACACTACACAATTACATATACAGAGAAAAGGCCCTGCCCAGCACCCCCAGCCCCAGAGGCGTGTAGGGGAGGAGCGGCGATCAGCACGGAGGGGGTTACCTGTTCTGTTAAGCCGGGCCATGTTGAACATGGCTTCCTGATAGGCGAGCTCCACGTCCTCCTGGGAGACCACCAGCTTGATCTTGTTCCATTTCTCGGGCTGCGGAGAGACAGGGGAGAGGCAGGGTTAGTGCTCGAGAAGAGCGGGGGGCTGAAGGGTGGGCAACACAAAATCCAACCGGACACTTCGACCACCATCCCCAGAGAGAGGAGCTCCTGGCCAGGGACGGAGCAATCAAAACTTGGGACAGAACGAGGGCAATAAACCTCTTTTCTATGATAGAACAGAGGCAGAGGAAACTCAGGAAGTCCCACACCACCAGGAACTGCTGCTTCCCTTTAACCATTCGGTTCTTGAACCCTTCTATTGGCTCTGCAACAAGAGCGGGCAGAGGAGATTTACCGGGATGCTGCCTGGATTTGGGAACATGTTTTATGGGGAAAGGGCTTTTCTCCTTGGAGCAGAGTAGGATGAGATGTGGTTTCACAGGGCTGCTAGATTGAGTGGACAGCCTTCTTCTCATGGCTAATACAAGAGGGAATACTTTTAAGGTGAATGGAGGGAGGTATAGGGTTCTTTTTAAACCCACAGAGTGGTGGGTGCATGGAATATGTTGCCAAGGGTGGTGGTAGAGGCAGATACATTAAGGACATTTAAGAGACCTGTAGATAGGCACATGGAGGACAGAAAAATGGGAGGGTTCTGTGAGAGGGAAGGGTTAGATTGATCTTAGAGTAGGTCAAGGGGCCTGCACAATATCATGGGCTGAAGGCCCTGCACTGCTCCACTTTTTTTTGTTCAAGAACAGCTTCTTCCCTTCAACTGTTCCGTTCCTGAAACCTTCAATTATTCAATTATCCTTCAATTATTCGGTTCTGAACAAGAGGCTGCAGAGGAGATTTACCCAGATTAGACAGCACTGCTTCAGAGGAAAGGCTGAAGGAGCCAAGGCTTTTCTCTTTGGAGCAATAGGTGATGAGAGGCAACTTGCCAGAGGTGTACAAGATTATGAGAGGTGTAGATAAGAGTAGACAGCCAGCATCTTTTTCCCAGGGCGGCAGTAACAAACACCAGAGGAAATCCATTTGTGAGAGGAGAAATACTTAAGGGATAGTTATGGGTCCATGGAATGCGCTGCCAAGAGAGACGGTAGAGACAGATACATTAAAGAATATTGAAGAGAATCTTAGACAGGTAATGTGGATGATAGAAAAATGGAAGGCTAGGTGGAAAGCATTGGTTATATTATGTTTTCTTTGTGTACATTGTGTAGCTTTATATACATCAGTACAGTATTTATGAGCTGATAGCCCATACTGTGCTGTACTGATCTACATTATCACTACCTCAGTAAGATCATAAGGCATAAGGAATAGAATTAAGCCATTCAGCCTATCAAGTCAGCTCTGCCATTCTATCATGACTGATTAATTATTACCCTCGATTTATTACTCCTGCCTTCTACACATAACCTTTGATCCCCTAACTTATCAAGAACCTATCAATCTCCACTTTAAATAAATTACCTGGCCTCCACCCAAGGCAATAAATTCTACAGATTCACCATCTTCTGGTCCTAGACTCCCCCACTACAGGAAATACCCTCTCCACGCCCACTCTATCCAGGCCTTTCAAGATTCCTGATGAAGGGTCTCGGCCCAAAACGTCGACTGTACCTCTTCCTATAGATGCTGCCTGGCCTGCCGCGTTCACCAGCAATTTTTATGTATGTTGCTTTCAATATTCGATAGGTTTCAATGAGATTCCCCACCCCACATTTTTCTAAACTCCAGGGAATACAGGGAATACTACAGGCAACAGTATAGATAACTATGATTACTTTGCACAAAAAAGATGATTTTTTTTTGTTCTAACTCTGCTCTTTCTTGTGAAATTTGTGTGTAGTTGATGCTCTTCTTGTGTATTCTGTGTGCTTGTGACTGCAGCATGCTTTTTTTAAAACTGCATCTGTGCACACACATACTTTTGCACCTGAGAGTAACCTTCGCTTTAAGGTTGAAAGCTGTAAGCAGCCAGAATCAGCGGGACGTGGAGATCCTGGGGCTGGGGCGGACCTTCTGAATCACCAGCAGCTCACCCCAGTCGAAGACGAGGTCAGACCTGCTATTCGTCCGTGGGTCAGTCAGCAAAGGGGGATACTCCAAGATGGAGACTGGACGTGGGGCACCCTCCCACGCATTTTCCCCCTCCCCCCACAAACGCATCACATCGCTGTCCCACAACTCACGTTCTCCAACCACTGGTGGCTGTTCACGGCGACCTGCGTCCCCAGAGGCTTCGTCAGCACCAGCACATCACCCGGAACCGCGTTGTCGGGCCTTGGGAAACAGCAACGGAACATAAGAAATAGGAGCAGGAGTCGGCCACCTGGCCTGTCAAGCCTTCTCCGACATTCAGCAGGACTATGGCTGACCTGGCTGTATACTCAGCTCGTTCTCCCCATAACCCTCAATTCCCCTTCTATGCCTTAAATCTATTTAGTGAGGTAGCCTTTGCTGCTTCCCTAGGCAGAGAATTCCACAGATTCACTACTCTCTGGGTAAAGCAGTTCTTCCTTATCTCCCCCCAAATCTATTAGGCTGTGTGCCCTGATTCCCGTCTCACTTACCAGTGCCCACAAAGCCAGTATATCTTCCCTCAAGTAAGGAGACCGGAACTGCACACAGTACTCGAGGTGCACCCTCAGCACTACCCCGTACATTTGCAGCACAACCTCACTGCTCTTAAACTCAATCCCTCTGGCAATGATATCCCATTGCACCTGCTAAGCAGACTTTTGCAATTCATTGCACAAGCACTCCCAAGTCCCTCTGCTTAACAGCACAGTGTAATCTTTCATTATTTAAATAATAATTGAATCTATTATTTATGAGCACAAAATTTACAAACAAGACGGAATGGAGAGGGGCAGCCAATCACTGCTGCTGGCTCTTCTGGCAGACCCTGTTACGAAAGGGAGAGTGTGAAATGCACACGAGAGCTGCTAGCCCAACTCACATGATGAACTCGTTGGGTTGGCAGACCACGGTGGCCACCCCGCCAATGATGATCCACGGATTCACCACCGTCTGCCCGCCAGTCACCGAGGTGCCGCCCTCCTCCGCCGCGTCCTTGAAGCCCCGGATCATCAGGGGCACCACCTTGTCCCGCTCCTGTGGTGGGCAGAGGCAGAAGAGGCCGTTAACCGCCGTCGCACTGCCCCCCACCCCAACAGTGCCGCTCCCAGGCGCACCCTCACCAGTCCATCCTGGACTTCCAGATCTACCACCACCCCGGGCTACTTCCATTCTTTTATGTGAAGAAATTTATTATTGTCACGTGCTGGATTGGGGTATAGAATTGTTACTTTTCCGACAATTTAACTTTCCTATGTTGCATGTGACGTTTACACAATCACCTCTATATATGCGTAATTGTTTAGTGAATTTTCCAGTAATTGTGATATAGCCGATTCTATGTTTTCTAGAAGCTTCTCAATTAGTGTAACGCTCTCCCGCTGCTGAGAGGAGTCTGTACGTTCCCCTGGGGGGTTTCCTCCCACATTCCAAAGACCCGGGTTCAATTCCTGCTGCTGCCTGTATTGCCCCCCCGCCTGTGTTCGGAAGACCTACTGGTTGGCAGGTTGATTGGTTATTATAAATTTTCCTGTGATTAGGCTAGGGTTAAATTGGGGATTTCTGGGCAGCTCAGCTCGAAGGGCCAGAAGGCTCCATTCCGTGCTGTATTTTAACAAAGAAATACATGAAACTGGAGGCTGTCCCCAACACATCCCCAGACTCTGTTGGTCATCAGCACAAAAGATGAATTTCACTGGATGTTTTGATGCACAAAATGCTGACCTAATACACAACACCCATATCTTTCCACTTTCTGCACGTTTGCGCTCCTGCTTAAGAGGCTCTTTAAAACCTCTATCATATCTGCCCCCGCCACCTGCCCTGCAATCCCATTCCAGACATCTGTATGAAAGGACGACCCCACACATCTTTGAACTTTGCCCTGGCCACCTTAAATGCCTCCCCGTCAGTATCAGGCATTACACGAGCAAGCACCAAGGCCCCACCCGGCAGTGAGGGGAGCTCTCCCGCATAGTCGGAATCTCAACCCCCACCCCTCCAGAGCAGGGGCTCTCCCTGGGCCGGCTGTGATGGGGCTGAGGTGAGCACCCGCCTCCTTGCAGACCGGGTCCTTGTGACTTAGAGGACTCTCCACTCGACGGAATATCTTCCAGCAGGGGTGCAGACACGAATGTCTACAGCGCCTGGAAGATCATCGGCTCGATGAAAGGTGCTCTTTGGTCTGCCAAATCTTACGGCCAAGAGCACTACAGCACAAAAACAGGCCCATCTGGTCCACAGCGATCCGTTATCCTGCCCGGACCCATTAACATGCACCTGGACATTAGCCCTGCATATCCATGAACACATCCAAATTATATTCAAAAGTTAATTTATTTCTCCAAATTCCTACATGATACAAGTAATCTATGTGTGTTCAGCTTCATGTCGTCTATCTAAGGAAGCAACAATTTCAAAAGTATTTGACGTCCAGTATAACCTTGATAAACTGACCTTCTGTGAATCGCACACGAGCATTCCCAAGTCCCTCTGCACCACAGCTTGCTGCAAACTTTCAACATCAAACTTTACAATTCCCGGAAACAAAGTTCTATGCCTCATTCTTGACTTTCAAAACGCTGGATCGCGAAGACTCCAGGATGAGGTAGGCTGAGGTAAAGATGCATCATTGAGCTTATGAAAAGTCCGCTCGGGAGTCTCAATAGCAGCGGGGCATGAATCTGTGCTTCAGCCTGGTGGAATGTGTTTCAGAAGTTGTATCTACTGCCTGATGGAGGGGAGGAGAGAGAAGGTCCAGAGTGGGAGGGGTCCTTCATAATGCTGGCTGCTTTCCTGAGGCTCTGAGAAGACCTTGTCAAAGGAGCTGAATTAAGTCTACATCGCTATTCCATCGTGGCTGATTTATTATATATTTTATTGAGACACTGTGTTAAACAGACCCTTCCAGCCCTTCAAGCTGCTCGGCAAGCCTAGCCTAATCACGGGACAACTTACAATGACCAATCAACCAACTGGTACGTCTTTGGACTGTGGGAGGAAACCCACATGGTCATGGGGAGAACGTACAAACGCCTTACAGGCAGCAGTGCCAATTATCCATGGGAACCACCCCCCGACCAATTCTCCTTTAAATTAGACACCCTTACTAATCAAGAACCTAACAACCTCTGCTTTAAATATACCCAATGACTTCACCTCCACAGCCATCTAGGGCAATGAATTCGATAGATTCAACACCCTCTGGAGAAAGAAGCTCCCCCTCTTCTCTGTTCTAAAGGGACATCCTACTATTCCGAGGCTGTGCCCTCTGGTCCTGGACTCCCGTACTACTGGAAACATCCACTCTATCCCAATTTTTTTTTGCCATGGAGCCTTACCATTAACTGAGGTGTCTGTGAATCCCTGAACATTTCGGGAGAGCAGTGTTATGTGTTTCACTGAAAAGGGGCTGCACGAGGACATACCCGACCAAAGCTTTTCCGTGGAGGGATCCCAGACCGTTCGGGCTGACCGGAAGTGCAGAGAGCGGTAAGCGTAAAGGAGTTGGGGGCCTGCTGTTCTGGTTAACAACGGATGGTGCAATCCTGGTCATATTACGATCAAGGAACGTGTTTGTAGACCGGATATTGAATTTTTTGCTGTTGGACTCTGGCCATATTCCACTGAGATACCACACTGGGCGTCATGGGAGGTTGTTCCTGCCTCTGGCCATCGAACTTTGCAGCTCTTCCCATGGAGGGTCAGACACCCCAAGCCAGTAAGTTGGTCCTGGACTTATTTCCATCTGGCATAGTTTGCATTTTGTTGTTTGATTGTTTGTGGTTTTTGTATTGCTATATTTACGCTCTATTCTTGGTTGGTGCCGTTGTAACAAAACCCAATTTCCCTCGGGATCAATAAAGTATATCTATCTATCTATCTAGTCTTTGCAATGTTTAATAGGTTAATGGGTATCAGATAGAAGAGATAGACAGGGCTGCAATTTCTCATATCACAGGCATAGCAGTTCCTGTATCAAGACAGGATGTATCCAGCTAGGATGGTCTCGATGCTGCATCCACAAGATCACCCCAGTATCTTGGTGTGATTCATTGGGGTTCACTGTACAATGTGAAGGCACCCTGAAAGTGGAGGCCATTCGGCACTGCTCCCTTGCTCTCCCCTCAGCAGCCTTACCTTCTCTGTCATTTTCTGGCTCACACTCAGCAGCATCAGCATGTTGTCGCACTCCGTGATGCCCATGGCGTAGAGATCGCTCAGGACATTGGCGCAGGCGATACGGCCCTGGGGCAAGGCAGAGGGAGAAGTCGCACGGTTAAGACAAGGCACTGACCAGATGCAGATGGGTCCTCAACTGTGAGGGGTGAGGCAAGGTAATGTCAGAGACCATCCCCCGGTGTTACACAGTGACAGACCCATCCCCACCGGAACTGTACCCCAGTGTTATACAGTGACAGACTTGTCCCCCCGGTACAGTACCCCGGTGTTACACAGTGACAGACCCGTCCCCACCGGTACCGAACCCCAGTGTGATACAGTGACAGACACGCCCCTGCCGGTACCGTACCCCGGTGTTACACAGTGACAGACCCGTCCCCACCGGTACCGAACCCCAGTGTGATACAGTGACAGACCCGCCCCTGCTGGTACCGTACCCCGGTGTTACACACTGACAGACCCGTCCCCACCGGTACCGAACCCCAGTGTGATACAGTGTCAGACCCATCTCCACCGGTACCGTACCCCGGTGTTATACAGTGACAGACCCGTTTCCCCCCCCCCCGGTACAGTACCCCGGTGTTATACACTGACAGACCCGTCCCCACCGGTACCGTACCCCAGTGTTATACACTGACAGACCCGTCCCCACCGGTACCGAACCCCGGTGTTATAGTGACAGACCCGTCCCCACTGGTACCGTACCCTGGTGTTATACAGTGATAGACCCGTCCCCACTGGTACCGTACCCCGGTGTTATACAGTGATAGACCCGTCCCCACTGGTACCGTACCCCGGTGTTATACAGTGATAGACCCGTCCCCACCGGTACCGTACCCCGGTGTTACACAGTGACAGACCCGTCCCCACCGGTACCATACCCCAGTGTGATACACTGTCACACCCATCTCCACCGGTACTGTACCCTGGTGTTATACAGTGACTGACCCGGGCCCACCCTTACCATACCCAGGTGTTCTGCAGTGATGGACCCGTCCCACCGGTAGCGCACCCCTTTGTTACACAGTGATAGACCTGTCCCCACCAGTAGCATACACCACTGATATATAGTGACAGACTCACACCCCGGTGTTATACAGTGACAGTTCACACTTCACCCTAATACAGTGCATCCTGCAAGTTGATATCTGTGACGTGGTGCCCAGAGCTGCTCAGGATGTGGTTCAGTAGCTGGATGTATCAAAGGAAACTGTGAAGTGAACAGATTGCCCCACCCAATGGAAAGATGACACAGGTAACACCAGCAACCTACCATCATGTAGGGGTCATCGACCAGCGGGTAGAAGAAGTCTGTGGTCTGTACAAGGGAGAGACCGCCATGCCGCAGCGGGATCACGCAGGAATCCATCCCGATCCCTGCAACAGACGGTCAGGTTGTGTCAGTCCGAGCCCTGGGAAGGAGCCGCGCAGCAGGGGACAGGTGGGGTGCGAAATCTAATGCTGGCTGCTGAGAGGGGAGTTCCTACTGCCAGCAGACATTTGAGGGGACAATGTTGGCCATGTATCTAAATTGCCCCCATTTCAGTCAACATTTGCAAAAAGCTTGCTACAGGTACAACACACACAAAATGTTAGAGGAGCTCACCGTTTACGGAGCGGAATAAGATGTCGTTATTTCAGGCTAAGACCCTTCATTAGAACGGCGACTCTTTGATAATGGGGTTTGGTAATTGAAACACCAATGCCCAAGATCAGAAAAGCCTAAGTAGTGGACACAGCCCAGTCCATCACAGGCAAAGCCTCCCACCACTGAACACAGCACAGTCACAGGAAAGCAGCTTCCATCAACAACCCCCACCATCCAGTTCACGCTCTCCTCACTGCTGCCATTGGGAAGGAGGTACAGAAGCCTCAGGTCCCTCACCACAGGTTCAGGAACAGTTATTACCCCTCAACCATCAGGCTCCTGAAGCATTGTGGACAACTTCACTCACCCCAACACTGAACTGATTCCACAACCGTGGACAATTCTTGACTTGCTTTCAAGAAGTTCTCAATATTATTTATTTTTGGTTTCTGTATTTGTAACTCGTCTTCTTCTGCACATTGTTTCTTGTCCCCCTTTACTTGTGTTTTTACTTAGTTTTTCACTGATGCTTTTGTATTTCTTTGTTCTGCTGTGAGTGCCTGCAAGGAAATGAATCCCAGGGCTATGTATGCTGACATATATGCACTTTCACAGCAAGTTTACTTTGAAGATTGAAATGCCTCATTCCGATATGTTGACTGTTTATTCCCCTACACAGACGCTGCCTGGTGGATTCCTCCAGCATTTTGTCAGTGTTGCTCAAGAGTTCCCACAGGCGGGAGAAAACGCAAAGACTGACAGAATGCCTGGGGAGCTATTGGGCAAAGATATGCAGGGGAAACTACTTCAGTGCTGCAGAATGTGCATGGAATGCAGGTGGCACTCCTCCCCCGCAGTCCCAGCACCTAGCTGGCTACACAGTCCTCAGGGCAATGAGATGCACGGTGTGGGGAGTACACTGCACCAGAATATATAGCCTGTACAACCACCTGAGAACCCATCAAGAGAAAACTCAATCTTACATGGCTCGAGTGTTCACGGCAGCAATGTGAGCAGGGACAAGAGAGGGTGGGCGATTGGATAGACCTTCCAGTTGACAAATTACTGCAATCACCCCACTTCCTCCCCCTGCAGAGTCTTTTTGAGACTCCACTCTTTAAATTCGGGAGAGGGCAAATGGGTGGCCAACCTTCGGGTAAATGGCAGTCCTGTTCGGGGGGGGGTAGGTCCCCTCCACCAAACCACAACCTCGCCATTTTCCTGGGGCAAAGTCCTCCCCCAGTTCAGCATAGATCAGGCTGCTTTCCCGAGATCTTGCCCACCCCACCCAGGCTCCTCTCCCCCTGGCTGGGGAACATCCAAAAACGAGGCAAGGAGCAATATTCTGATAGGGGCATTTGCAGTGACAGGGATCGATGGTCCCTGGAGTCCAAATTCCTCCCTGGATTCCATCTGGGGCAAAGGGTGCGTTCATGCCCTGCCCCATCACCTGAGCCTGAACACCCGCCTCGGGGTATCAGACCAATCCCCTTCGTACCTGGGCTCCCGCCCCCGATGATTGGCGGCGCCACTGAGTACGGTTGCTGTCAATCAAGCACCGACGCCTTTGGGTGGCTCGGCCAGCCATCGATCAAATAGACGTGTCATTCCCCCTATTGGCTGATCTGTCTGTCTATCGCACAATGGGTACCTCGATTGGCCGGTAGGCGGCCCCGAGGCCGGGCGGCTCCACAAGCCGCACTCTCGCATGCCAAGGGAGGCCGAGGTCTAGGGGGGAGGGGGGAAAGGGGGAAAAGGGGGAAAGGGGGAAAAGGGGGCGAGAAGGGGTCCTCACCGATCCGCGGCATGACGGTGCCCAGGAACTGGCTGTTGTCGTCGTCGCCGCCAGCCCCGGTGTCGGGCTGCGGCTCCGGCTCGAGTCCCTGCAGGAGTTTGAGCAGCACCTCCTGCGGGACCTTGCAGCCTCATCCTTTCAGATCGGAGAGAGCCGTCAGCCGGAATCCCTTGTCCAGCTCGTGGTCCTCGGGATCGAACGAGCGCTGGAAGGCCGCCGCCGCCATCGTCTCCCGGTCCGACCGGTTTCTCCTTCCCTGCTTTGAATCCCAACGGCCGCCGCCACCCACTGCGCCTGCGCCGTTCTGGGGACCGCCCTCACCTACCCACCCCTCTCCCGTCTGCGCCTGCGCATTAGGTTTTCCTATTCCTCCAGGAGGGTGACGTACCAGCACCACCTGTTGTATATTTTTTAAATCCCATTTTAAAATAGAATCAATGCATTCTACTAAAAATAAGAAATGTGAAAATTACAAAAAAAGATGCATTATTTAATGCCCGTACACTTATAGTAGCGTTTCACTGACTTCCTTTCAAAGGACACATGGTTTGGCCCAGGCACAGCAACGGGGGATGGCGCTAATAAATATTCGTATTAATCTTATTAATATGCATATATTAATACGAAGGTTGTGCATATATTACTGAAACAGCTTCGGCCACACCACAATTAAATAAGTAATTTATTCAGTTTTGTTTTTGGACTCTCGACCTCACCAACATTTATTGCACGTACCAACCAATCTACCTCCTCGAGAGGGTTGTGGTGAACTGCCACCCCACTTTACCTGCCACAATCAGTGTGGGGAAGGGGCTGCGAGAGGAGGGGGTTCCATAATGTAGACCCAGCTATTATGAAGGAACGTCCAATAGATATCTGGATGGAGATGTAGGAGAGGGCTGCTTCCCTGTGCCCGCAGCCCTCAGCAGAAGTGGGTCGAGTTCAGAAAGGGTTGGCAGAGTAGACCCTGGCATGGAACTGCTGTCCGTTCTGCAGACATTGCAGTTCCAAGTGCTCCTGCCACGTTTTGTCACCCTGCAACCTTATCCTTCAATCTCTTCGAATTATGGAGGACAGCATGTGTATAAATGTCTCTCTCCAGCAGACCTCACCATGATCATCATGACTCCAGTATTTCTACTATTCTTTAATGTTTCTTAATGGTACACATGATTTTTTTGTGTTCTATCGCTGAGCAGCAGTGAACCATCTGATTGGCCTATCAGAGTTTTCTCTGAGAATGAGTTGACTTGATCAGCACATCTGATCTGGCTATTGTTCACGATTGCACTTAAATTTAAAAAAAAGTGGGGAGAGTCCCTTCACAATCCTGACTTGTAGATGGGGGGAGGTAATGTGTTGGATGTGGAGTGCATGGACCAACTCAGCCCAGGTAAGTGGGGAGTGTCCCATCACACTCCTGACTTGTAGATGGGGGGGGGGAGGTAATGTGGTGGATGTGGAGTGCATGGACTAACTCAGCCCAGGTAAGTGGGGAGTGTCCCATCACACTCCTGACTTGTAGATGGGGGGGGGGGAGGTAATGTGGTGGATGTGGAGTGCATGGACTAACTCAGCCCAGGTAAGTGGGGAGTGTCCCATCACACTCCTGACTTGTAGATGGGGGGGGAGGTAATGTGGTGGATGTGGAGTGCATGGACTAACTCAGCCCAGGTAAGTGGGGAGTGTCCCATCACACTCCTGACTTGTAGATGGGCGGGGGGAGGTAATGTGGTGGATGTGGAGTGCAAGGACTAACTCCACCCAGGTAAGTGGGGAGAGTCCAGTCCCACTTGTGACTTGTAGTTGGCACAAAGGCTGCACCTTCAGATGTTAGACTCTCCCACAAACGGATGCAGCTTCCCCACGTCCAGTCTGTCCAGGTCCTTCAGTCTCTGGGAAGTCTCAATGTGCACCTCACCCCACAGCATCCCTTTGGATACATTGTGTATGGGCCCAGAGCCATCAAACGCTTGTCATACGGTAAGCCTCCCATAGCTGTGGCAGCGTGTTTGTGCATTGAGCAAGGCACTTAATCACACATTGCTCTAGTCTGTGCGAGGAGTGGCGCCCCACACAGACATCTGTGCCTTGTAAGGCATGAAAATGCCCGACACAGGCCTCTCATGGTCTGAGTCGATGTTCCCTCCCTCCCCTCCCCTCCCCCTCCCATAGCTGGGGTTGTTCTCGTGAACCCCCTGTGGACCCACTCCAGGGCCACGAATATATGCTTAGTGGCTACTTTATTAGATACAGGAGGTACCTGAGGCGGGAGGAGAAGACGGCAACGCGATGCAGCGCCCATAGCCTCTCCGGTGAAATGATATTGTATTGTTAAATAGGGGCCGTGCACAATTTTGATTTGATGGAGACAGCCGTGAGAGCACAGAGGAACATCTACAGTAACTTCTGAAATGCCCGGTTCGCTGCCGCTGCTACTGTGCGATCGAGAATCTCTGGAGGGAAGGCCCCAAAATCCTCGGCTTTGCCTGCTGCTGGCAGCTGGGGCTGGAGTCAAAGTGCTTGGCAGAGATGGTGCTCAGTGCTCGGTGTCAGAGGGCTGCTCGGAGGCTCGAAGTTTTCGATCAACTCAGAGTCGGACTGTGGTCGGGCATAGCAGGGAGAGTTTTCTTCCTTCTCCCGTCTGCATGAGATGTGGGACTTTAGAGTGACTTGGAACTTTTTACCGTGCTAATGGCCTGTTCTTCATCAAGTTATGGTATTGTTGCACTGTTGTAACTATATGTTATAATTATGTGGTTTTTGTCAGTTTTTCAGTCTTGGTCTGTCCTGTGTTTCTGTGATATCACACCAGAGGAACATTGTATCATTTCTTAATGCATGCATTACTAAATGAAAATAAAAGAGGACTGTGCGTCCTCATAATCTAATCTAAAAAGATGCACATCAGCGATAATAAACCCGATTCTTGTGCTACTGCAGATCATGATTAAATTGAATGACGGTGGAGGGGGGGAGTGGGTGGGAGAAGTCACAATCAGAACCAGGTTTAATATCACCAGCGTATGTCGTGAAGTCCATTGTCTCTGTGGCAGCAGTCCAGTGCAATACTTAATAATAGAGAAAAATGTGAATTACAGTAAGCTCTTTGGTTTTACTGATGATGAGTGCAGGACTGATGTTGCAACACCACTCAACTAGCTGATCAACCTCGCTTCTGTGCGCCCTCTCGTCACCATCTGAAATTCTGCCAACAGCAAACTTATAGATGTCATTTGAGCTATGGAATGGAATAAAAGGAACTACAGAGGCACGAGAGAGGAGCTTGTCCAGGTGGATTGGAGGAGGATACTGGCAGGGATGACGGCAGAACAGAGGTGGTTGAAGTTTCTGGGCAAACAACAGGAATTCTGCAGATGCTGGAAACTCAAGCAACACACATCAAAGTTGCTGGTGAATGCAGCAGGCCAGGCAGCATCTGTAGGAAGAGGTGCAGTCGACATTTCAGGCCGAGACCCTTCGTCAGGACTAACTGAAGGAAGAGTGAGTAAGGGATTTGAAAGTTGGAGGGGGAGGGGGAGATCCAAAATGATAGGAGAAGACAGGAAGGGGAGGGATGGAGCCAAGAGCTGGACAGGTGATAGGCAAAAGGGGATACGAGAGGATCATGGGACAGGAGGTCTGGGAAGAAAGACGGGGGGGGGGGACCCAGAAGATGGGCAAGAGATATTCAGAGGGACAGAGGGAGAAAAAGGAGAGTGAGAGAAAGAATGTGTGCATAAAAATGAGTAACAGATGGGGTACGAGGGGGAGGTGGGGCCTTAGTGGAAGTTAGAGAAGTCGATGTTCATGCCATCAGGTTGGAGGCTACCCAGACAGAATAGAAGGTGTTGTTCCTCCAACCTGAGTGTGGCTTCATCTTTACAGTAGAGGATGCCGTGGATGGACATGTCAGAATGGGAATGGGGTGTGGAACTAAAATGTGTGGCCACTGGGAGATCCTGCTTTCTCTGGCGGACAGAGCGTAGATATTCAGCAAAGCGGTCTCCCAGTCTGCGTCGGGTCTCGCCAATATATAAAAGGCCACATCGGGAGCACCGGACGCAGTATATCACCCCAGTCGACTCACAGGTGAAGTGTTGCCTCACCTGGAAGGACTGTCTGGGGCCCTGAATGGTGGTAAGGGAGGAAGTGTAAGGGCATGTGTAGCACTTGTTCCGCTTACACGGATAAGTGCCAGGAGGGAGACCAGTGGGGAGGGATGGGGGGACGAATGGACAAGGGAGTTGTGTAGGGAGCGATCCCTGGGGAATGCGGGGGGGGTGGGGAGGGAAAGATGTGCTTAGTGGTGAGATCCCGTTGGAGGTGGCGGAAGTTACGGAGAATAATATGTTGGACCCGGAGGCTGTTGGGGTGGTAGGTGAGGACCAGGGGAACCCTATTCCTAGTGGAGTGGCGAGAGGATGGCGTGAGAGCAGATGTACGTGAAATGGGGGAGATGCGTTTAAGAGCAGAGTTGATAGTGGAGGAAGGGAAGCCCCTTTCTTTAAAAAAGGAAGACATCTCCCTTGTCCTAGAATGAAAAGCCTCATCCTGAGAGCAGATGCAGCAGAGACGGAGGAATTGCAAGAAGGGGATGGCGTTTTTGCAAGAGACAGGGTGAGAAGAGGAATAGTCCAGATAGCTGTGAGAGTCAGTAGGCTTATAGTAGACATCAGTGGATAAGCTGTCTCCAGAGACAGAGACAGAAAGATCTAGAAAGGGGAGGGAGGTGTCGGAAATGGACCAGGTAAACTTGAGGGCAGGGTGAAAGTTGGAGGCAAAGTTAATAAAGTCAACGAGTTCTGCATGCGTGCAGGAAGCAGCGCCAATGCAGTCATCGATGTAGCGAAGGAAAAGTGGGGGACAGATACCCACAAACCCAACAAAAAGGCAGGCATAGCTAGGACCCATACGGGTGCCCATAGCTACACCTTTAGTTTGGAGGAAGTGGGAGGAGCCAAAGGAGAAATTATTAAGAGTAAGGACTAATTCCGCTAGACGGAGCAGAGTGGTGGTAGAGGGGAACTGATTAGGTCTGGAATCCAAAAAGAAGCGTAGAGCTTTGAGACCATCCTGATGGGGGATGGAACAATAGTTCACAAGGCACAGGGTAGATATGTCCTGCAGAAGAAGTTGTTCTCAAACTGCAGGGCTAGGCTGACCAAGGGAAGTTAAGGACCTCATAAAAGCCAAGGAAACGGGATATAAGATAGCAAAAGTGAGTGAGAAGCTTTTAAAATCCAAGAAAAGGCAACTGAAAAAGCTATAAGAAGGGAAAAGATGAAATATGAAGGCAAACTAGCCAATAATATAAAGCAGGATAATAAAAGTTTTTTTTCAGTTATATAAAGAGTAAAAGGGATGTGAGAGTTGATATTGGACCACTGGTAAATGATGGTAGTGAGGTACTAATGTGGGACAGAGAAATGGCAGATGACATTAATAATTACTTTCCATCTGTCTCCACTGTGGAAGACACTAGCCAGAGGTCTGTGGGTGTCAGGGAACAGGAGTGAGTGCCATTGCTATGACAAAAGAGAAAGTGCCAGACAAACTAAAAGATATAAAGGGGGATCTACCTGGACCAGATGAACTACATCCCAGAGTTCCGAAAGAGGTTGCTGAAGAAATAAAGGATGCATTGGTCATGATCTTTCAACGATCACTTGATTGCAGCATGCTCCTGGAGGGCTGGAAAATTGCGAATGTCAGTCCACTCTTTAAGAAGGGAGGAAAGCAAAAGAGAGGAAAGCATAGGCCAGTTAGCCTAACCTCAGAGGTTGGGAAAGTGTTGGAGCCCATTATTAAGGACAAGGTTTTGGGATACTTGAAGACGAATGATAAAATAAGTCAAAGTCAGCACCGTTTCTGTAAAGGGAAATCTTGCCTGAAAAATCTGTTAGAATTTTTCAAGGAAGTAACAAGCAGGGTGGACAAAGGAGAGGCAGTGGTTATAATTTATTTTGATTTTCAGAAGGCATTTGATAAATTGCCTCACATGAGGGTGCATAACAAGATAAAATCACAGAGCATTACAGGAAATATACCAGCACGGATAGAGGAATGGCTGACAGGCCGGAGGCAACAAGTGGGAATGACGGGGGCCTTTTCTGGTTGGCTGCCAGTGATTAGTGGTGTTCCTCAGCGATCTGTATTGGGACCGCTACTTTTCACATTGTCAATGATTCAGATAGTGGAATTGATGGCTTTGTGGCAAAGTTTGCAGGTGATACAAAGATAGATGGAGGGGTAGGTAGTGCTGAGGAAGCAATGCAATTGCAGTGGGACTTAGATAAATTGGAAGAATGGGCAAGAAAGTGGCAGATGGAATACAGAGTTGGGAAATGTGTGATAATGCATTTTGGTAAAAGGAACAATAGTGAGGACTATTATCTATATGGGAAGAAGTTTGAACATCAGAGGTGCAGAGGGACTTAGAAGTCCTTGTGGGGATTCTCAGAAGTTTAATTCACAGATTGAGTCTGTGGTAAAGAAAGCAAATGCAATGTTGGCAATTCAAGGGGAATAGAATATAAAAACAAGGAGAAAATACTGAGCAACACACTTAAAAGTTGCTGGTGAACGCAGCAGGCCAGGCAGCATCTCTAGGAAGAGGTACAGTTGATGTTTGGGGCCGAGATGTCGACTGTACCTCTTCCTAGAGATGCTGCCTGGCCTGCTGCGTTCACCAGCAACTTTTAAGTGTGTTGCTTGAAATTCCAGCATCTGCAGATTTCCTCGTGTTTGCGAGAAAATGCTGAGTCGGGCTGCACTTGGAGTATTGTCAACAGTTTTGGGCCCCATGTCTCAGAAAGGAGGTGTTGTCATTGGAGAGCGTCCAGAGGAGGCTCACAAGGATGATTCTGGGAATGAAGGGGTTAACATATGAGGAGCATTTGGCAGCTTTGGGCCTGTAATCACTGGAATTTAGAAAAATGCGCGAGGATCTCGCATGTTGAAAGGACTTGAGAAGGTGGATGTGGAGAGGATGTTCCCTCTGGCGGGGTATCCAGAACTGGAGGTGACCTTTTCGAACAGAGGAATTTTTTTTTAGCCAGATGTTAGTGAATCTGTGGAATGTTCTGCCACAGACTTTGGTGGAGGCCAAGTATGTGGGTATATTCAAAGCAGAAGTTGATAGATCCCTGATCGGTCAGGGCATCAAGGGATATGGTGAGAGGGCAGATGCACGCGGTTGAATGGGATCCAGGATCAGCCATGATGAAATGGCGGAGCAGACTCAACCAGCTGATGCAAGAGATTCTGCAGATGCTGGAAATCCAGAGCAATATATACACACACAAAACGCTGGAGGAACTCAACAGGTCAGGCAGCATCCACGGAGGGGAAAGAAACAGGTGACATTTTTGGCTGAGGCCCCGATGGACGCTGCCCGATGTGCTGAATTTCTCCAGCAATTTGTGTGTAAAAGTCAGTAATTTTAGAGTCATACAGCCCTTCGGCCCATCTTGTCGATGCCAACCTGGGTGCCCATCTGATCCTAGTCCCATTTACTCACATCATTTCCCTCTAATCTGCAGAACTGTGCAAGAGTCTTGGGTTTGTATGTGTACGTATATATAACTAGCTTGGGTGTCTAAGACTTTAGCACAGCACTACATTCGTCAACGTGGAGCAGACAGTGAGTTTGCAAATCTGGCAGGGGCAAAGGTTGGGAATAGCGAGGGTGGAGCGCGTGGGACGGGCGTGGGATAGGCAGCAGAGAAGGAGAGCCAGGGGTGGGGGCCAAGGGCAGGGGGAGGGATGTGAACAGGTGCAGACGCAGCCAGCCCTGAGACACCAGGCAAGGTCATTTGATTCCAAAATATTAATTTATTAATCTTTACAGAATGTCTCTCTCCCTTCCCCTTTTCCCAACCACGATTCCCCTTTCCCTGCCCCCTTCCCACTCTCAGTCCACAATAGAAACCCATATCAGAATTTTGTGGCAGCAGTACAGTGCAATACATAAAATTACTAGAGTCCTGTGCAAAAGTCCGTGCCTCGTTAATTATATATGTGCCCAAGACCTGTATAATGAAGTTCATCTTTATAACTTTCCTTTTTGTGTGTCTGTCCAAAGTCTTTTAAATGTTGTTGTTCCCACCTGTGCTATTTCCTCTGGCCACTCATTCCACACACCGACCTCCCTGCTCCAGGCTTCGTGCCTGAGGAACCACTTTCATTCTGAATGCTATTTGCTTCTTTTTAGGGTTTGCATGATTTGTTTTTTATTCTTCGCACTTCAGGTGTTTGTCTGTCTTAGGGCTCTTCAGGGTTTGTTCGTTTGTGGCTGCCTGTGGAGATGGCCTACTCCTGCTCCTATTTCTTAAGCTCTTAAATCTCAAGGTTGCATAATGTATACATACTTTGATAATAAATGTACTTTGAACCCTCTGTCTGAGACAAGGACTCCTTTAATAACTCCTCCAACTCCCACCTTACTTTAAGCTTGTGTCCTGTAGGCTTCATTGATTGTATGGCTAGCCAGAGGCTTTTTCCCAGGGCTGAAATGGCTAACATGAGGGGCATAGTTTTAAGGTGCTTGGAATTAGGTACAAGGGGGATGTCAGAGGTACGTTTTTTGCATAGAGAGTGGTGGGTGTGTGGAATGCACTGACAACAAAGGTGGTAGAGATGGATACAGTAGGATTTTTTAAGAGACTCTTAGATAGGTACATGGAGCTTAGAGAAATAGAGGGCTATGCGGTAGGGAATTTCAAGCAACACACATCAAAGTTGCTGGTGAACGCAGCAGACAACAGGAATTCTGCAGATGCTGGAAATTCAAGCAACACACATCAAAGTTGCTGGTGAACGCAGCAGGCCAGGCAGCATCTCTAGGAAGAGGTACAGTCAACGTTTCAGGCTGAAACCCTTTGTCAGGACTAACTGAAAGAAGAGCTAGTAAGAGATTTGAAAGTGGGAGGGGGAGGGGGAGATCCGAAATGATAGGAGAAGACAGGAGGGGGAGGGATGGAGCCAAGAGCTGGACAGGTGACTGGCAAAGGGGATATGAGAGGATCATGGAACGGGAGGCCTAAGGAGAAAGAAAAGGGGGAGGGGGGAAAAACCCAGAGGATGGGCAAGGGGTATAGTGAGAGGGACAGAGGGAGAAAAAGGAGAGGGAGAAAAAGAATGTGTGTATATAAATAAATAACGGATGGGGTATGAGGGGGAGGTGGGGCATTAGCAGGAGTTTGAGAAGTCGATGTTCATGCCATCAGGTTGGAGGCTACCCAGACGGAACATAAGGTGTTGTTCCTCCAACCTGAGTGTGGCTTCATCTTTACAGCAGAGGAGGCCGTGGATAGACATGTCAGAATGGGAATGGGATGTGGAATTAAAATGTGTGGCCACTGGGAGATCCTGCTTTCTCTGGCGGACAGAGCGTAGGTGTTCAATGAAACGATCTCCCAGTCTGCGTCAGGAGAAACGTCGACTGTACCTCTTCCTAGAGATGCTGCCTGGCCCGCTGCGTTCCACCAGCAACTTTGATGTGTGTTGCTTGAATTTCCAGCACCTGCAGAATTCCTCGTGTTTGCGAGGGAAATTCTAGGCAGTTTCCCGAGTAGGTTACTTGGTCGGCACAACTTTGGGGCCGAATGACCTGTAATGTCACTCATGTAGGATTTTGCTACGACTAACCATACTGGGTTCTATTCATGCTGCTACCATCAGGAAAGTAGGTGTACTGAGCACTTTAGGCCTGTGTGGGGCGCCAGAGAGCCTTGGGCGCCGAGGTCCTTTGACACCCGGATTGTTCAAAGTAAGATTTATTATCAGAGTACATACATACAAGCCTGAGATTCTTTTTCCTGCGGGCATACTCAGTAAACCTATAGAATAGTGACTGTAAATAGGATCAATGCAAGAGCAGAGAGACAAGTTGGGCAACTATTAATTAAGTAGCAATAAATAACCTGAGAATGAAATAACGAATGAAGAGTTCTGAAAGTGAGATCAAATCTCAGTAGAAGAGTGAAATTATCTTCTTTTTTTCAAGAGCCTGATGGTTGAAGGGTTCAACAAGAGTCTTAAATCCTTTAGAGGTCCTTGTGTTTGATTCTCGAGCGACTCACTCTTTGTAATGAGGTCTCCTGGTGCTCTCTGTGAAATTTTATTTTGAAAGGCTCGGGGATCCCGTGTTACTTGTACTATTTAAGCGGACACCCTGTTAGCACTAATCGCAGGGTCCTAGTTTTGAGAAGGTCACGTCACTCGGCCAAGCCTCTGGTGTGCTGTTGGAGTTGTTAGAATAAACTTTGGCCGCTGTCTCGACATCGCAGTCTGTCTTTCCTCCGCAATTCGGTTCCAACATTGCTAGCTCACATCGTGACGCGAGGTCCCAGACACCCAGCTTCAGGAACAGTTATTACCCTTCAGCCATCAGGTTCCTGAACTCATGTGGGTAACTTCACTCACCTCAACTCTCACTTCCAAGCACTCCACAACTCATGTTCTCAGTATTATCTACCTCAGTATTTGGTGGAGAGGTGTAAAGGCTGATTTATACTTGTGCGTCAAATGTACGCCATAGGTACGGCGTAGCAGCGTACCCTACGCTGTACTCTACGCCAACCCTACGCCGTAGCCTAACGTGCACCTCTCCCAAAGTGTAACCACGTGTTGCGGCGTCGCAGACCACAACATCTGTGATTGGTCCGCTTGGTAGCATCACATTTCCTCCTACGCTGCAATAGCTTCCCATTGGGCGACTGAAGGGCAGGGAGGGAACTCTGGCTGCAATGCTTTCCATAAAGCTTTACAGACCTCCGAAATTATGGAGGATCCTGTGCTTGACGCCAGTTTGTAGCTAGCTGCTACAACCTGTCAACTGACTTCCACCTGAAGCTAAAACTCGAATGGTGATTGCCAGTCTCTGAGTATACTGTGTGTACACTGATGTGAAATAAATGGTTGGAGGTGATGAACCAAATCGTCAAATCTACCTGCCGACATTCGAAAATATTTGAAACGCATTTCCTCATCCATGTCTCTCAGTGGCCGGACAAGCACAGAAAATTCACCCTCCTTCAGTTTCAGTTGCCATTGTTTGAAGTTTGAGTTTTTTTGTGTTGTGTTTCAACACGAAGAAACTCAACACAGTGGCATAGAAACCCCACCGCCAACTAGCGTTTTGGTGGTGAATTGCAGTGCCACGCAGACACACCAACGCATAAGTATCAATGCGGACAACAGCGTAGCCCACTTGCATAGGCTACGGCGTAAGCTAGAACGCACAAGTATAAATCAGCCTTCCTTCCGCTAACCTGCAGGTCACCCTGGGGCAAGGTGTGGCACCTGCTTAGCCCCTGATCAGGGTCACATGAGGCCATGGGAGCAGGTGGTGGATGGTCATATGAGCAGCCGGTGCAGATCACAATTCCTGGTTATGTGACCACTGACACCAGGTAGACAATCTCTGAAGAGTATTGATAATGGCTGGGCACCTGTCTTGTAAACACACTGTCCAGAAGAGAGGGGGTCATATAGACAGGAGGAGTGTAGGGGAGGGAGGAGGTCACGAGGGTGGGGAGGAGAGTAGGGGAGGGAGAGGGTCATGGAGGCGGGAGAGTGGTGTAGGGTAGGAAGGGTGTCACTGAAAAGGGGAGGGCTGTAGTGGGGGAATTAGTCACAGAGACATGCAGGGAGTGGGTCTTGGAGACAGGGAGGGAGGGCGAACTGAGGCAGGGAGGGAGAGGGGATCACAGAGACAGGGAGGGGGTCACGAGGGTGGGGAGAAGTGTAGGGGGAGGGAGGGGTCACAGAAACTGGGAGGGGTGTAGGGGAGCGAGAGGGGGTCATGGAGACGGGAAGGGAGGAGGTCACAGAGTTGGGGGGAGAAGGGATCACAGGGATGGAGATGGTTGTAGGAGGGGGGATGTAGGGGAGGGAGGGGTCACAGAGATGGGGAGGGAGGGGTCATAGAGATGGGGAGGGAGTGGGTCATGGAGACGGGGAGGGGGGGATCACAGAGACAGGGCGGGGTGTAGGGGAGGGATGGAGTTACGGAGATGGGGGGGAGAGGGGATCAAAGATACGGGGCCGGTTGTAGAGGAGGGAGGGGTCACAGAGACGAGGAGAGGTGTAGGAGGGAGAGAGTTACGGAGATGGGGGGAGAGCGGATCACAGAGACGGGGCCGCTTGTAGAGGAGGGAGAGGTCACAGAGATGGGGAGGGAGTGGGTCATGGAGACAGGGAAGGAGAGGAGATCGCAGAGATGGGGCCGGTGTAGAGGAGGGAGGGGTCACAGAGACAGGGCTGGTTGTAGAGGAGGGAGGCGTCACAGAGATGGGGAGGGGTGTAGGGAGGGAGAGGGTGAGGGACATAGAGATGCCAGGTGAGGGGGGGGAAAGAAGAGAGAAGGGGTGGGGGCATTCTGGGGGGGGGGGTTGAGCCCACACAACCAATAGCAGGCCCTGTCTCTGTGATCTCACCCTGGCCACTGTGAGCTCACAGGGGCTGCGGAAGCAGTGTCCTTGGCAACAGGATTGGAATGGTCCACCCTGCCTCATTCAGACTCCCTGCGGCACCTCGCTCTGTGAGGACCGAGGGGGTGAGGGTCAGAGCCTGCTGAAGTGAACGGGGTCTCCCAGGGGCTTCCATCATGTACCGGTCCATCTGGGGCACTTTGGTCCTGTTCCAGATCTCCGTGGCAGAATTGGGTAAGTGTGCCCGGGGTCTGAGCGCAATGCCAGGGAGCCCCGGGCATCGCAAGGAGAGAGGGGCAAGCAGGAGGGAGTGCCATGCCGTGGGAAGGGAGGGGCAGAGAGTAGGGAGTGCCGTGCTGCGGGAGGGGTGGCAAGGCAGGAGGGTTTGTGCTGTGGGGGAGGTGAGGAGGGCCTCCAGCAGTTAATCACTGCCCTTTGTCTCCTCTTTTCGCTCTCCTCCCTTCCCCCTCCCCTCCCTCTCCTCTCTATCCTTCTCTCCCTCCCCTCCCCTCTCTCCATCCCTCCCTTCTCTCCTTCTCTACCTCCCTCCCCTCCCCCTCCTCTCTCCCAATCTCTTCTCTCCCCCTTCTCTCCCTCTCCCCTCCCTTTTCTCCCTATCCCCCTCCCTTCCCCTCCTCTCCCTCTCCCCCAACCTAATCTCTTCTCTCCACTTCTTGCACCTCCTTCTGTGCTCCTCCATCCCCTCCCCCTCTCCCTCTCCCCTTTCCCCTCCCCCTCCCCACTCTCCCCTTTCCCCTCCCCTCTCCCCTCCCCCTCCCACTCTCCCTCTCCCTCCTCGTTCCTCCTCCCCTTCCCCTCTCACCTTCCACCCTCCCTTTACCCCTTTCCCTCTTTCTCTCCCCTCTCCCGTCTCCACCCATCCCTCCCGTTAAACACAGCATCCTCCCCGACTCCCCTCCCGTCCCCGGATTCTCTGGAGGTTTTCAGCATCTTACTCACGGCGGAGGACGACGGCCCTGCTGTACCCGGAGTTCATCTTCCTCAACGTCTCCGGCCTGGTCCTGGCCCGCCGCCACGGCCCCGCACCCTCCACTGCAGCATCACGTTACCTGGGGGACTCGGCCCAGCCCCGCTACCGGGTCCGCTGGGCCGCCGGCCCCCTCGGCAGGCTGACCGTGGCCCAGATGGACCAGAGCAAGGGGCCGGAGCCCTGGGTCGAGCCCGCGTACCGCGACCGGGTCACCCTGGCCTCCCACGGCCCCCACAACTACCTGCACTTCAGCCGGGTGACGGCGGCGGACTTCGGCAAATACACGGTCACCGCGCAGGTGGCCGGCAGCAACGGCGAGCCCTTCACCTTCATCACCATGCCTGGCTGAGGGTGAGTTCTCTGGGTGCTCCCGAGGCGCCGGGGTGGTGGGTGGAGGGGGAGAGCCCATCTGCCTCTGCACCCCTCCCCACTCCTCCATCCCCCTCTTCCTCTCTGCATCCCCCTCCTACCCCTCTCTCCTATCCTCTCTGCCCCCAACTCTCTCTCCCCACACACTATCTCGCTCACTGCCACCACAAACTCTACCCTCACCCATCCACCCTTTTGACCCTGCCACAGAGTTACACCCACAGGCAACCAGGGCTTTCGGCCCGACCCCTCCGTGCCTTCCTGAGTTAAGTCCTGTTTGACCACATTTGGCCCAAACGCCTCAGAAACCTTCCCTGTCCACCCACTGGCCCAAGCAGCTTTTAAATGTGTAATTGTGCCTACTCTCACCAGAAAACCACAACACATACAGCACTGTGCAAAAGCCTTAGGCATATATATATATATATATATATATGTATGTATGTATGTAGCTAGGGCACCTAAGACGTTTTGCACAGTACTGCAGTAATTTTATGTATTGCACTGTACTGCTGCCTCAAAAAAACAACAAATTAAGAACATAAGAAATAGGAGCAGGAATAGGCCATCGGGCCCATCGAGCCTGCTCCACCACTCAATAAGATCATGGCTGATTGGACCATGGACTCATCTCCACCTACCTGCCTTTCCCTCAGAACCCTTCATTCCGCTACTGTGCAAAAATATATCCAACCTTGTCTTAAATATACTTACTGAGGTCGCCTCCACTGCTTCATTGGGCAGAGAATTCCACAGATTCTCCACTCTCTGGGAAAAGCCGTTTCTCCTCATCTCCGTCCTAATCTATTCCCTGAATCTTGAGACTGTGGTCCCTAGTTCTACTCTCACCTCCCAGTGGAAACAACTTTCCTGCCTCTATCTTATCTATCTCTTCATGATTTTATATGTTTCTATTAAGTCTCCTCTCTTTCTTCCGAATTCCAGCAAGTACAGGCCATATGTGAGTGATGATAAACCTGATTCTGATCTGGGTCTCTGTTGTGGACTGAGAGTGGGAAGGGGGCAGGGAGAGGGAAATAGTTGGAAAGGGGAAGGGACAGGGGAGGGAGTGGGGAAGGACCAGAGGGACGTTCTGTAACGATCAATAGACCGATTGTTTAGAATCAAATGACCTTGCCTGGTGTCTCAGGGCCCCTCCCCCCGCACCACTCCCCTGCCCCTGGCACGTCTCTGCCCCTGTCCCACACCCCTCCCACACCGCTGCACCCTCGCCATTCCCAAAAACTTTGTTCCAGCAGATTAACAAGCTCGATCTCCACTCCGCCTTGACCAATACAGTACGGTGCAGAAGTCTTGGACGCCCTAGCTACATCGATGTGCCAAGGACTGACCCACAGTGCTGTCGAAGCAGAATTAGGCGATTTGGCCCAATGACTCTGCTCTGCTGATTTACTTTCCCTCTCCTGCCTTCTCCGCGTGACCTTTGACACCCATTACTAATCAAAGTCCATCAACTTCCAGTTTAAATTTACCCAATGACTCGGCCTGCACAGCCATCGTTGGCGATGAATTCCACAGATTCACCACCTTCTGGATAAAGAAACTCCTCCTCATCCAAATGGACATCCTTGTACTTCCTCTGGCAGCTTCTCCCAAACCCTCCCTCCACCCCCCCCCACCCCAGGTGAAAAGATCCCCTTTAACTCTTACCTCCCCACCCTGGGAGAAGATTGTGACCAACCTCATGGCTTTATAAAACTCTCTCAGGCCACCCCTTCGTCTCCCTTCACTCCAGAAAAACAGGTCCCTGCCTGTCCAGTGTCTCCTTAAGCTCAACCCCTCCATTCCCGGGACATCCTGGTGAATCTTCCCTGCTCTCCTCTACGGCTGAATGACATCCTTCCCAAAGCTGGATGACCAGAGCTCCGAGTATGGTCTCCCTGACTGATAAAGGCCAGCGTTCCAAGCGTTTCTTCTACCCCTGCCTCTTGCATCATAGTTTTGGTGAATTATGTGGCTGCACCCTTGGGTCTTGGTACTGCAGCTCTCTCCAGGGCCCTACTATTCTCTGTGTAGTCCGGTCCTGATTCAGATTAATATACTTACCTAATGTACATGAAAACATTCGGGACTAGAACACAAAAGCAAGGCTATAATGTTGAGGTTTTATAAAGCACTGGTGATGCCTTACATGGAGTCGTCGTCATGGCTCTCCCTCGAGGGCGAGGATGATGGTCTTCGTTCTGAAGAAGTGGCCCACAGAGCGAAGCTGGCTGTGCGTGTATTTGTTTAACATTGCACTCCAAGAAGCACACGATACTTCACAAATCAACCAACTGATTCCAGTGGCATGGAAACCACGACGACTGGAGCTGATGGATTTGTTGCAGCCTTCGCAGCCGTTGAGTTCGAAGTAACTTCATCCGTCTGTTCCACCGTTGAGGTCTTGGTTGGATTATTCTTTGTCAGGGACCTCACCCTCGACCTTACCGCCATGGGTGACCCTACCAGGAGCATAGCTCCAGACGGCATTGCTGTCGGATCACAGGACCACACAAGCTTCTCCACCGCGACAAGGTGACAATCCAGGGAGAAGACTTGGAGTATTGTGAGCAGCTTGGACACCTTATCTCAGAAAGGGCAACAGTGACAGGAGGCCTGTGCCGGAGAGTTTGTAACGTGGAAAAGCCTTTACACTGGGTTGTTCCACTCTCTCCACCACAGGGGTCCAGGCCCAGTGGTGCGAACAAGCACTACAAACTGGGGTCTTCCTTGGTTGCAATCGGTGACCGTGCGTAACAAGTTAGGAGCCCATGGTATCGCAGGAAAGCGACTAGCATGGATGCAGCGTTGGGGGTTTGGCAGGAGGCAAAGAGTGGGAATAAAGGGCTGCCGGTGACTAGTGGTGTTCCACAGAAGTCGGTGTTGGGACCGAATCTTTGTACGTTATATGTCAACGATTTGGATGGCTTGGTGGGCAAGTTTGCAGACGATACAAAGATAGGTGGAGGGGCAGGTAGCGTTGAGGAAGTAGTGAGGCAGGTAGTGTTGAGGAAGTAGAAAGGCAGGTAGTGTTGAGGAAATAGAGGCTACAGAAGGACTTGGACAGGTAGGAGAAAGGGAAAAGAAGTGGCAGATGGAACACAGTGTTGGGAAGTGTTTGGCCGTGCACTTTGGTAGAAGAAATAAAAGCATGGACTATTTTTCCAAATGGAAAGAAAATTTTTAAAAATCCGAGGTGCAAAGGGACTTGGGAGACTGCGTGCAGGATTTCCTAAAGGTTAGTTTTGCCGGTCGAGTCAGTGGCGAGAAAAACAAATGCAATGTTAGCACTCACTTTGAAAGGACTGGAATACAAAAGCAAGGACGTAATCTTGAGGCTTTATGAGACACTGGTGAGGCCTCACTTGGAGTATTGTGAGCAGTTTGGGCCTCTTTTCTAAGAAAGGACATGCTGACATTGGAAAGGGTTCAAAGGGCGTTCATGAAAATGATTCCGGTATTGAAAGACTTGTCATATGAAGAACGTTTGATGGATCTGGGCCTGTTTTCACTGGAATTCAGCAGAGTGAGGGGGTGACCTCATTGAAACCTATCGGACGGGGAAAGGCCTCATTAGAGTGAAAGTGGAGAGGACATTTCCTACAGCAAGACCGGAGGGCACAGCCTCAGAACAGAGGGGTGTCCTTTTGAACGGAGATGAGGAGGAATTTCTTTAGCCAGAGGGTGGTGAATCTGTGGAATTCGTTGCCACAGGCGGACGTGGAGGCGAAATCATTGGGTATACTTAAGGCAGAGGTTGGTAGAATCTTGATTAGTCAGGGCATGAAGGGATACGGGGAGAAGGCTGAGAAGGAGAATGGATCAGCCATGATGAAATGTCAGAGCAGAACTCAATGGGCCAAATGGCCTAATTCTGCTCCTACACCTTATGGTCTTAGGGAACATGCAGTGAAATGCTTTGTTTGCGTTAACAACCGACGTTGACACCCAAGTGTGTGCTGGGGGGCAGCCCACAGTGTCGTCACACATTCCGGCGCCAACCTAGCACGCCCACAACGCCCAGCAGAACCGCACAGAACACAACAAGCAACAAAACAACAGCAGCGAAACAAGGCCCACTCCTCCCCCCCCACCCCCCGGACACATCAACAATGGAACAACCCTGGGACAGACCTCCAGTCTCCGGGCATTGGCCGTCCAACTCCAGCTTTTAGAATCAGAATCCGGTTAATCAGTCATCAGATCTGTGGTCTTGTGGCAGCAGTACAGGGCAATACATTAAAAGGATCTATAAGTTGTAATAAGAACTGTATATTAGGAAATTAAATTCAATAAGTGGTGCAAAAAGAGGGCAAAAATCATGAAGTGTTCCGGGGTTCATTGTCCGTTCTGGAAATCTGATGAGCTGTTCTTACAACATTGAGTGGGTGTCTTCAGCCTCCTGTACCTCCTCCCTGGGAGGAAAGGGAATGTCTCAGATGGTGAGGGTCCTGAGAGATTGATGGTGCCTTTTTGAGCTTTTTGACCATCAGGCCACATACTGTGTTTGGCATAAGCCGAACACCGCACAGCCTCAATTGTGAGTTGCTGGTTGGTGTTGTGTTGTGGTATTGTGCTGTGTTTTATGCTTGGTAGTGATGGGGAGCGTCAGGGAGCGTAGAGGTATCTTGACTCCAAAGCAGAGCAGTGGGGATGACTCATCGGGGAGCAACAACTTTAATAATTATCTTATCCGTGTAAGCGGAACAAGTGCTACACATGCCCTTACACTTCCTCCCTTACCACCATTCAGGGCCCCAAACAGTCCTTCCAGGTGAGGCAACACTTCACCTGTGAGTCGGCTGGGGTGATATACTGCGTCCGGTGCTCCTGATGTGGCCTTTTATATATTGACGACACCCGACGCAGACTGGGAGACTGCTTTGCTGAACATCTACGCTCTGTCCGCCAGAGAAAGCAGGATCTCCCAGTGGCCACACATTTTAATTCCACATCCCATTCCCATTCTGACACGTCTATCCACGGCCTCCTCTACTGTAAAGATGAAGCCACACTCAGGTTGGAGGAACAACACCTTATATTCTGTCTGGGTAGCCTCCAACCTGATGGCATGAACATCGACTTCTCTAACTTCCGCTAATGACCCACCTCCCCCTCGTACCCCGTCTGTTACTTATTTTTATGCACACATTCTTTCTCTCACTCTCCTTTTTCTCCTCTGTCCCTCTGAATATACCTCTTGCCCATCCTCTGGGTCCCCCCCCCCGCTTGTCTTTCTTCCGGACCTCCTGTCCCATGATCCTCTTGTATCCCCTTTTGCCTATCACCTGTCCAGCTCTCGGCTCCATCCCTCCCCCTCCTGTCTTCTCCTATCATTTTGGATCTCCCCCTGCCCCTCCAACTTTCAAATCCCTTACTCACTCTTCCTTCAGTTAGTCCTGACGAAGGGTCTCGGCCTGAAACGTCGACTGCACCTCTTCCTACAGATGCTGCCTGGCCTGCTGCGTTCACCAGCAACTTTTATGTGTGTTGCTTAATAATCATTTGATTGTTTTGTGCCGTGTCATATGAGGTGGGCAATCATGGTCTTCCATGATAGTTCTTGGAAAATTTCTCTACAGAAGTGGTTTGCCATTGCCTTCTTCTGGGCAGTGTCTTTTACTCTTCAGAGATTGTCTGCCTGGTGTCAGTGGTCACATAACCAGGACTTGTGATCTGCACCGGCTGCTCATATGACCATCCACCACCTGCTCCCATGGCTTCACGTGACCCCAATCATGGGGAGTCCAAGCAGGTGCTACACCTTGCCCAAGGGTGACCTGCTGACTAGCAGAGGGAAGGAGCACTTTACACCTCCACGAGGGGCCACAAAACAAGAGAGGGCAGCAGCTAAATACAACAATCAACCAGGCAAACTTCAGGTCGAGTGGAATTGCAACTGGTGTGAGGAGTTTACACAGAATTAGAGTGGGGGTTAAATAGGATGCCGGCGACGAGTCCGGAACGAGCGGCAGGTGAATCCTACTGGCTGGGAGGTGCCTGTATGTACAGGATTGGCGGTGTCACGGGGGGCAGGCCCACAGAGAGGGTTTGGGAGGGAGAGAGAAGTAGATTATCAGAATCAGAATCACTTTATTGCCAGTATGTGAAACATACCAGAACTGATTGTGGTTCGGTGCCAAGCATAAAACACAGGACAATACCACAACAGACAACACAACAGAAACCAACAATTTACAAGCCAATCGTGCAAACAGCCATGAGTAATCAACAATTAGCAGAACAATCACATGCTCAAACGTCAACAATCAAACTTAAATAAATGTGGAGCATATGAAGAGACTCAATAATTATCAACAGAACAAGGAGAGCAGGTAAGACCACTTAACAGATGTCCTGCAGAGACAGTGAGGTCACATAGGGGTCTCCCTACCATCCATCCAGGACATTTATCAGGAGCGCTGCGTAAGCAGGGGCCCACTGTACTATCAAGGGTCCCACCAGCAGCCTCTTTGACTTTCTACCATCGGGCAGGAGGCGCCGATGTGTAACGACAGGAACAGCCAGGATGGGAAACAGCTGCTTCTTTCAGGCCGTTAGGCTTCTGAACTCTCGGCTGCATCGCATTTGAAATGTTGCCAGATCATTTCAAAGGTTTCAAAGGTGCATTTAATATCAGAGGAATGTATACACTACACATCCTGAAATGCTTTTTCTTCGCAAACGTCCTCGAAATCAGAGATGTGCCCCCAAAGAATGAATGACAGTTAAATATTAGAACCTCAAAGTCCCCCCAAGCTCCCCTCCCTCCCGCGTGTAAGTGGCAGCG
>NW_027275998.1:0-46525 GCF_030028105.1 Mobula birostris | reverse complement strand
AGTTTCAGGATATGAGATTCATGGCATGAGTTTCAGTGCAGGAGTTTCAGGCATGAGATTCAGAGCATGAGTTTCAGGGTAGGTGATTCAGGGCAGGAGTTTCAGGACATGAAATTCAGGGCATCAGTTTCAGCGCAGGAAATTGAGGTCATGAGATTCAGTGCACGAGTTTCAGAGCATGAGATTCAGGGCATGAGATTCAGGGCATGAGATTTAGTACAGGAGATTCAGTGCATGAGTTTCAGGGCATGAGTTTCAGGGCAGGAGTTGAGGGCATGAGATTCAGGGCATGAGATTCAGGCATGAGTTTCAGGGCAGGAGATTCAGGGCAGGTGTTTCACTGCAAGAGTTTCAGGGCATGAGATTCAGGGCATGAGATTCAGGGCATGAGATTTAGTACAGGAGATTCAGTGCATGAGTTTCAGGGCATGAGTTTCAGGGCAGGAGTTGAGGGCATGTGATTCAGGGCATGAGTTTCAGTGCATGAGTTTCAGGGCAGGAGTTTCTGGGTATGTGATTTAGGGCATGAGTTTCAGGGCATGAGATTCAGGGCTTGAGTTTCAGGGCATGAGGTTCAGGGCATGAGATTCAGGTCATGAGATTCAGGGCATGAGTTTCAGTCCAGGAACTTGAGGGCATGAGATTCAGTGCAAGAGTTTCAGAGCATGAGATTCAGGGCATGAAATTCAGGGCATGATTTTCAGGGCAGGAGATTCAGGGCAGGTGTTTCAGTGCAGGACTTTCAGGGCATGAGATTCAGGGCATGAGATTCAGGGCTTGAGTTTAAGGGCATGAGTTTCAGGGCATAAGTTTCAGGACATGAGTTTCAGGGAATGAGATTCAGGACATGAGTTTCAGGGCATGAGTTTCAGTGCAGGAACTTGAGGGCATGAGATTCAGGGCATGAGTTTCAGGACAGGAGATTCAGGGCATGAGTTTCAGGGCATGAGTTTCAGGGCATGAGTTTCAGGGCAGAAGTTTCAGGGCATGTAATTCAGGGCGTGAGTTTCAGGATATGAGATTCATGGCAAGAGTTTCAGTGCAGGAGTTTCAGGGCATGAGATTCAGGGCATGAGTTTCAGGGCATGAGATTCAGGACAGCAGTTTCAAGGCATGAGATTCAGGGCATGAGTTTCAGTGCATGAGTTTGAGGGCAGGAGTTTCAAGGCATGAGATTCAGGGCAAGAGTTTCAGTGCATGAGTTTGAGGGCAGGAGTTTCAGGGCATGAGATTCAGGGCATGAGTTTCAGGTCATGAGATTCAGGGCAGGTATTTCAGGGCATGTAATTCAGGGCATGATTTTCTGGGCAGATGATTCAGGGCAGGAGTTTTAGGGCATGTGATTCAGGGCATGAGTTTCAGTGCATGAGTTTCAGGGCAGGAGTTTCAGGGTATGTGATTTAGGGCATGAGTTTCAGGGCATGAGGTTCAGGGCATGAGTTTCAGGGCATGAGATTCAGGGCATGAGTTTCAGTGCAGGAACTTGAGGGCATGAGATTCAGTGCACGAGTTTCAGAGCATGAGATTCAGGGCATGAGATTCAGGGCATGATTTTCAGGGCAGGAGATTCAGGGCAGGTGTTTCAGGGCATGAGATTCAGGGCATGAGTTTCAGGACAGGAGATTCAGGGCATGAGTTTCAGGGCATGAGTTTCAGGGCAGGAGTTTCAGGGCATGTGATTCAGGGCGTGAGTTTCAGGATATGAGATTCATGGCATGAGTTTCAGTGCAGGAGTTTCAGGGCATGAGATTCAGGGCATGAGTTTCAGGGTAGGTGATTCAGGGCAGGTGTTTCAAGTCATGAGATTCAGGTCATGAGTTTCAGTGCAGGAACTTGAGGTCATGAGATTCAGTGCACGACTTTCAGAGCGTGAGATTCAGGGCATGAGATTCAGGGCATGAGTTTTAGGACAGGAGATTCAGGGCATGAGTTTCAGGGCATGAGTTTCAGGGCATGAGTTTCAGGGCAGGAGTTTTAGGGCATGAGTTTCAGGGAATGAGATTCAGGGCTTGAGTTTCAGGGCATGAGGTTCAGGGCATGAGTTTCAGGTCATGAGATTCAGGGCATGAGTTTCAGTCCAGGAACTTGAGGGCATGAGATTCAGTGCATGAGTTTCAGAGCATGAGATTCAGGGCATGATTTTCAGGGCAGGAGATTCAGGGCAGGTGTTTCAGTGCAGGAGTTTCAGGGCATGAGATTCAGGGCATGAGATTCAGGGCATGAGTTTCAGGACAGGAGATTCAGGGCATGAGTTTCAGTGCAGGAGTTTCAGGGCATGAGATTCAGGGCATGAGTTTTAGGACAGGAGATTCAAGGCATGAGATTCAGGGCATGAGTTTCAGTGCAGGAACTTGAGGGCATAAGATTCAGTGCACGAGTTTCAGAGCATGAGATTCAGGGCATGAGATTCAGGGCATGATTTTCAGGGCAGGAGATTCAGGGCAGGTGTTTCAGTGCAGGAGTTTCAGGGCATGAGATTCAGGGCATGAGATTCAGGGCATGAGTTTCAGGACAGGAGATTCAGGGCATGAGTTTCAGGGCATGAGTTTCAGGGCAGGAGTTTCAGAGCATGTGATTCAGGGCGTGAGTTTCAGGATATGAGATTCAGAGCATGTGATTCAGGGCGTGAGTTTCAGGATATGAGATTCATGGCATGAGTTTCAGTGCAGGAGTTTCAGGGCATGAGATTCAGGGCATGAGTTTCAGTGCATGAGTTTGAGGGCAGGAGTTTCAAGGCATGAGATTCAGGGCATGAGTTTCAGTGCATGAGTTTGAGGGAAGGAGTTTCAGGGCATGAGATTCAGGGCATGAGTTTCAGGGCATGAGATCAGGGCAGGTATTTCAGGGTATGTAATTCAGGGCATGAGATTCTGGGCATATGATTCAGGGCAGGAGTTTTAGGGCATGTGATTCAGGGCATGAGTTTCAGTGCATGAGTTTCAGGGCAGGAGTTTCAGGGTATGTGATTTAGGGCATGAGTTGCAGGGCATGAGATTCAGGGCTTGAGTTTCAGGGCATGAGGTTCAGGGCATGAGTTTCAGGGCATGAGATTCAGGGCATGAGTTTCAGTGCAGGAACTTGAGGGCATGAGATTCAGTGCACAAGTTTCAGAGCATGAGATTCAGGGCATGAGATTCAGGCATGATTTTCAGGGCAGGAGATTCAGGGCAGGTGTCTCAGTGCAGGAGTTTCAGGGCATGAGATTCAGGGCATGAGTTTCAGGGCATGAGTTTCAGGACAGGAGATTCAGGGCATGAGTTTCAGGACATGAGTTTCAGGGCATGAGTTTCAGGGCAGGAGTTTCAGGGCATGTGATTCAGGGCGTGAGTTTCAGGATATGAGATTCATGGCATGAGTTTCAGAGCAGGAGTCTCAGGGCATGAGATTCAGAGCATGAGTTTCAGGGTAGGTGATTCAGGGCAGGAGTTTCAGGACATGAGATTCAGGGCATGAGTTTCAGTGCAGGAACTTGAGGTCATGAGATTCAGTGCACGAGTTTCAGAGCATGAGATTCAGGGCATGAGATTCAGGGCATGAGTTTCAGGGCAGGAGATTCAGGGCAGGTGTTTCACTGCAAGAGTTTCAGGGCATGAGATTCAGGGCATGAGATTCAGGGCATGAGATTTGGTACAGGACATTCAGTGCATGAGTTTCAGGGCATGAGTTTCAGGGCAGGAGTTGTAGGGCATGTGATTCAGGGCATGAGTTTCAGTGCATGAGTTTCAGGGCAGGAGTTTCTGGGTATGTGATTTAGGGCATGAGTTTCAGGGTATGTGATTTAGGGCATGAGTTTCAGGGCATGAGATTCAGGGCTTGAGTTTCAGGGCATGAGGTTCAGGGCATGAGTTTCAGGTCATGAGATTCAGGGCATGAGTTTCAGTGCAGGAACTTGAGGGCATAAGATTCAGTGCACGAGTTTCAGAGCATGAGATTCAGGGCATGAGATTCAGGGCATGATTTTCAGGGCAGGAGATTCAGGGCAGGTGTTTCAGTGCAGGAGTTTCAGGGCATGAGATTCAGGGCATGAGATTCAGGGCATGAGTTTCAGGACAGGAGATTCAGGGCATGAGTTTCAGGGCATGAGTTTCAGGGCAGGAGTTTCAGAGCATGTGATTCAGGGCGTGAGTTTCAGGATATGAGATTCAGAGCATGTGATTCAGGGCGTGAGTTTCAGGATATGAGATTCATGGCATGAGTTTCAGTGCAGGAGTTTCAGGGCATGAGATTCAGGGCATGAGTTTCAGTGCATGAGTTTGAGGGCAGGAGTTTCAAGGCATGAGATTCAGGGCATGAGTTTCAGTGCATGGGTTTGAGGGAAGGAGTTTCAGGGCATGAGATTCAGGGCATGAGTTTCAGGGCATGAGATCAGGGCAGGTATTTCAGGGCATGTAATTCAGGGCATGAGATTCTGGGCATATGATTCAGGGCAGGAGTTTTAGGGCATGTGATTCAGGGCATGAGTTTCAGTGCATGAGTTTCAGGGCAGGAGTTTCAGGGTATGTGATTTAGGGCATGAGTTGCAGGGCATGAGATTCAGGGCTTGAGTTTCAGGGCATGAGGTTCAGGGCATGAGTTTCAGGGCATGAGATTCAGGGCATGAGTTTCAGTGCAGGAACTTGAGGGCATGAGATTCAGTGCACAAGTTTCAGAGCATGAGATTCAGGGCATGAGATTCAGGGCATGATTTTCAGGGCAGGAGATTCAGGGCAGGTGTTTCAGTGCAGGAGTTTCAGGGCATGAGATTCAGGGCATGAGTTTCAGGGCATGAGTTTCAGGACAGGAGATTCAGGGCATGAGTTTCAGGACATGAGTTTCAGGGCATGAGTTTCAGGGCAGGAGTTTCAGGGCATGTGATTCAGGGCGTGAGTTTCAGGATATGAGATTCATGACATGAGTTTCAGAGCAGGAGTCTCAGGGCATGAGATTCAGAGCATGAGTTTCAGGGCAGGTGATTCAGGGCAGGAGTTTCAGGACATGAGATTCAGGGCATGAGTTTCAGTGCAGGAACTTGAGGTCATGAGATTCAGTGCACGAGTTTCAGAGCATGAGATTCAGGGCATGAGATTCAGGGCATGAGTTTCAGGGCAGGAGATTCAGGGCAGGTGTTTCACTGCAAGAGTTTCAGGGCATGTGATTCAGGGCATGAGATTCAGGGCATGAGATTTAGTACAGGAGATTCAGTGCATGAGTTTCAGGGCATGAGTTTCAGGGCAGGAGTTGTAGGGCATGTGATTCAGGGTATGAGTTTCAGTGCATGAGTTTCAGGGCAGGTCTTTCTGGGTATGTGATTTAGGGCATGAGTTTCAGGGTATGTGATTTAGGGCATGAGTTTCAGGGCATGAGATTCAGGGCTTGAGTTTCAGGGCATGATGTTCAGGGCATGAGTTTCAGGTCATGAGATTCAGGGCATGAGTTTCAGTGCAGGAACTTGAGGGCATAAGATTCAGTGCACGAGTTTCAGAGCATGAGATTCAGGGCATGAGATTCAGGGCATGATTTTCAGGGCAGGAGATTCAGGGCAGGTGTTTCAGTGCAGGAGTTTCAGGGCATGAGATTCAGGGCATGAGTTTCAGGACAGGAGATTCAGGGCATGAGTTTCAGGGCATGAGTTTCAGGGCAGGAGTTTCAGAGCATGTGATTCAGGGCGTGAGTTTCAGGATATGAGATTCAGAGCATGTGATTCAGGCGTGAGTTTCAGGATATGAGATTCATGGCATGAGTTTCAGTGCAGGAGTTTCAGGGCATGAGATTCAGGGCATGAGTTTCAGTGCATGAGTTTGAGGGCAGGAGTTTCAAGGCATGAGATTCAGGGCATGAGTTTCAGTCCAGGAACTTGAGGGCATGAGATTCAGTGCATGAGTTTCAGAGCATGAGATTCAGGGCATGAAATTCAGGGCATGATTTTCAGGGCAGGAGATTCAGGGCAGGTGTTTCAGTGCAGGACTTTCAGGGCATGAGATTCAGGGCATGAGATTCAGGGCTTGAGTTTAAGGGCATGAGTTTCAGGGCATAAGTTTCAGGACATGAGTTTCAGGGAATGAGATTCAGGACATGAGTTTCAGGGCATGAGTTTCAGTGCAGGAACTTGAGGCATGAGATTCAGGGCATGAGTTTCAGTACAGGAGATTCAGGGCATGAGTTTCAGTGCAGGAGATTCAGGACATGAGTTTCAGGGCATGAGTTTCAGTGCAGGAACTTGAGGGCATGAGATTCAGGGCATGAGTTTCAGTACAGGAGATTCATGGCATGAGTTTCAGTGCAGGAGTTTCAGGGCATGAGATTCAGGGCATGAGTTTCAGTGCATGAGTTTGAGGGCAGGAGTTTCAAGGCATGAGATTCAGGGCATGAGTTTCAGTGCATGGGTTTGAGGGAAGGAGTTTCAGGGCATGAGATTCAGGGCATGAGTTTCAGGGCATGAGATCAGGGCAGGTATTTCAGGGCATGTAATTCAGGGCATGAGATTCTGGGCATATGATTCAGGGCAGGAGTTTTAGGGCATGTGATTCAGGGCATGAGTTTCAGTGCATGAGTTTCAGGGCAGGAGTTTCAGGGTATGTGATTTAGGGCATGAGTTGCAGGGCATGAGATTCAGGGCTTGAGTTTCAGGGCATGAGGTTCAGGGCATGAGTTTCAGGGCATGAGATTCAGGGCATGAGTTTCAGTGCAGGAACTTGAGGGCATGAGATTCAGTGCACAAGTTTCAGAGCATGAGATTCAGGGCATGAGATTCAGGGCATGATTTTCAGGGCAGGAGATTCAGGGCAGGTGTTTCAGTGCAGGAGTTTCAGGGCATGAGATTCAGGGCATGAGTTTCAGGGCATGAGTTTCAGGACAGGAGATTCAGGGCATGAGTTTCAGGACATGAGTTTCAGGGCATGAGTTTCAGGGCAGGAGTTTCAGGGCATGTGATTCAGGGCGTGAGTTTCAGGATATGAGATTCATGACATGAGTTTCAGAGCAGGAGTCTCAGGGCATGAGATTCAGAGCATGAGTTTCAGGGCAGGTGATTCAGGGCAGGAGTTTCAGGACATGAGATTCAGGGCATGAGTTTCAGTGCAGGAACTTGAGGTCATGAGATTCAGTGCACGAGTTTCAGAGCATGAGATTCAGGGCATGAGATTCAGGGCATGAGTTTCAGGGCAGGAGATTCAGGGCAGGTGTTTCACTGCAAGAGTTTCAGGGCATGTGATTCAGGGCATGAGATTCAGGGCATGAGATTTAGTACAGGAGATTCAGTGCATGAGTTTCAGGGCATGAGTTTCAGGGCAGGAGTTGTAGGGCATGTGATTCAGGGTATGAGTTTCAGTGCATGAGTTTCAGGGCAGGACTTTCTGGGTATGTGATTTAGGGCATGAGTTTCAGGGTATGTGATTTAGGGCATGAGTTTCAGGGCATGAGATTCAGGGCTTGAGTTTCAGGGCATGATGTTCAGGGCATGAGTTTCAGGTCATGAGATTCAGGGCATGAGTTTCAGTGCAGGAACTTGAGGGCATAAGATTCAGTGCACGAGTTTCAGAGCATGAGATTCAGGGCATGAGATTCAGGGCATGATTTTCAGGGCAGGAGATTCAGGGCAGGTGTTTCAGTGCAGGAGTTTCAGGGCATGAGATTCAGGGCATGAGTTTCAGGACAGGAGATTCAGGGCATGAGTTTCAGGGCATGAGTTTCAGGGCAGGAGTTTCAGAGCATGTGATTCAGGGCGTGAGTTTCAGGATATGAGATTCAGAGCATGTGATTCAGGGCGTGAGTTTCAGGATATGAGATTCATGGCATGAGTTTCAGTGCAGGAGTTTCAGGGCATGAGATTCAGGGCATGAGTTTCAGTGCATGAGTTTGAGGGCAGGAGTTTCAAGGCATGAGATTCAGGGCATGAGTTTCAGTCCAGGAACTTGAGGGCATGAGATTCAGTGCATGAGTTTCAGAGCATGAGATTCAGGGCATGAAATTCAGGGCATGATTTTCAGGGCAGGAGATTCAGGGCAGGTGTTTCAGTGCAGGACTTTCAGGGCATGAGATTCAGGGCATGAGATTCAGGGCTTGAGTTTAAGGGCATGAGTTTCAGGGCATAAGTTTCAGGACATGAGTTTCAGGGAATGAGATTCAGGACATGAGTTTCAGGGCATGAGTTTCAGTGCAGGAACTTGAGGGCATGAGATTCAGGGCATGAGTTTCAGTACAGGAGATTCAGGGCATGAGTTTCAGGGCATGAGCTTCAGGGCATGAGTTTCAGGGCAGAAGTTTCAGGGCATGTAATTCAGGGCGTGAGTTTCAGGATATGAGATTCATGGCAAGAGTTTCAGTGCAGGAGTTTCAGGGCATGAGATTCAGGGCATGAGTTTCAGGGCATGAGATTCAGGACAGCAGTTTCAAGGCATGAGATTCAGGGCATGAGTTTCAGTGCATGAGTTTGAGGGCAGGAGTTTCAAGGCATGAGATTCAGGGCATGAGTTTCAGTGCATGAGTTTGAGGGCAGGAGTTTCAGGGCATGAGATTCAGGGCATGAGTTTCAGGGCATGAGATTCAGGGCATGAGTGTCAGTGCATGAGTTTGAGGGCAGGAGTTTCAAGGCATGAGATTCAGGGCATGAGTTTCAGTGCATGAGTTTGAGGGAAGGAGTTTCAGGGCATGAGATTCAGGGCATGAGTTTCAGGGCATGAGATCAGGGCAGGTATTTCAGGGCATGTAATTCAGGGCATGAGATTCTGGGCATATGATTCAGGGCAGGAGTTTTAGGGCATGTGATTCAGGGCATGAGTTTCAGTGCATGAGTTTCAGGGCAGGAGTTTCAGGGTATGTGATTTAGGGCATGAGTTTCAGGGCATGAGATTCAGGGCTTGAGTTTCAGGGCATGAGGTTCAGGGCATGAGTTTCAGGGCATGAGATTCAGGGCATGAGTTTCAGTGCAGGAACTTGAGGGCATGAGATTCAGTGCACAAGTTTCAGAGCATGAGATTCAGGGCATGAGATTCAGGGCATGATTTTCAGGGCAGGAGATTCAGGGCAGGTGTTTCAGTGCAGGAGTTTCAGGGCATGAGATTCAGGGCATGAGTTTCAGGGCATGAGATTCAGGGCATGAAATTCAGGGCATGATTTTCAGGGCAGGAGATTCAGGGCAGGTGTTTCAGTGCAGGACTTTCAGGGCATGAGATTCAGGGCATGAGATTCAGGGCTTGAGTTTAAGGGCATGAGTTTCAGGGCATAAGTTTCAGGACATGAGTTTCAGGGAATGAGATTCAGGACATGAGTTTCAGGGCATGAGTTTCAGTGCAGGAACTTGAGGGCATGAGATTCAGGGCATGAGTTTCAGGACAGGAGATTCAGGGCATGAGTTTCAGGGCATGAGTTTCAGGGCATGAGTTTCAGGGCAGAAGTTTCAGGGCATGTAATTCAGGGCGTGAGTTTCAGGATATGAGATTCATGGCAAGAGTTTCAGTGCAGGAGTTTCAGGGCATGAGATTCAGGGCATGAGTTTCAGGGCATGAGATTCAGGACAGCAGTTTCAAGGCATGAGATTCAGGGCATGAGTTTCAGTGCATGAGTTTGAGGGCAGGAGTTTCAAGGCATGAGATTCAGGGCATGAGTTTCAGTGCATGAGTTTGAGGGCAGGAGTTTCAGGCATGAGATTCAGGGCATGAGTTTCAGGGCATGAGATTCAGGGCAGGTATTTCAGGGCATGTAATTCAGGGCATGAGTTTCTGGGCAGATGATTCAGGGCAGGAGTTTTAGGGCATGTGATTCAGGGCATGAGTTTCAGTGCATGAGTTTCAGGGCAGGAGTTTCAGGGTATGTGATTTAGGGCATGAGTTTCAGGGCATGAGGTTCAGGGCATGAGTTTCAGGGCATGAGATTCAGGGCATGAGTTTCAGTGCAGGAACTTGAGGGCATGAGATTCAGTGCACGAGTTTCAGAGCATGAGATTCAGGCATGAGATTCAGGGCATGATTTTCAGGGCAGAGATTCAGGGCAGGTGTTTCAGGGTATGTGATTTAGGGCATGAGTTTCAGGGCATGAGATTCAGGGCTTGAGTTTCAGGGCATGAGGTTCAGGGCATGAGTTTCAGGGCATGAGTTGTAGGGCATGTGATTCAGGGCATGAGTTTCAGTGCATGAGTTTGAGGGCAGGAGTTTCAGGGCATGAGATTCAGGGCATGAGTTTCAGGGCATGAGATTCAGGGCAGGTATTTCAGGGCATGTAATTCAGGGCATGAGTTTCTGGGCAGATGATTCAGGGCAGGAGTTTTAGGGCATGTGATTCAGGGCATGAGTTTCAGTGCATGAGTTTCAGGGCAGGAGTTTCAGGGTATGTGATTTAGGGCATGAGTTTCAGGGCATGAGGTTCAGGGCATGAGTTTCAGGGCATGAGATTCAGGGCATGAGTTTCAGTGCAGGAACTTGAGGGCATGAGATTCAGTGCACGAGTTTCAGAGCATGAGATTCAGGGCATGAGATTCAGGGCATGAGTTTCAGGGCAGGAGATTCAGGGCTGGTGTTTCACTGCAAGAGTTTCAGGGCATGAGATTCAGGGCATGAGATTCAGGGCATGAGATTTAGTACAGGAGATTCAGTGCATGAGTTTCAGGGCATGAGTTTCAGGGCAGGAGTTGTAGGGCATGTGATTCAGGGCATGAGTTTCAGTGCATGAGTTTCAGGGCAGGAGTTTCTGGGTATGTGATTTAGGGCATGAGTTTCAGGGTATGTGATTTAGGGCATGAGTTTCAGGGCATGAGATTCAGGGCTTGAGTTTCAGGGCATGAGGTTCAGGGCATGAGTTTCAGGTCATGAGATTCAGGGCATGAGTTTCAGTGCAGGAACTTGAGGGCATAAGATTCAGTGCACGAGTTTCAGAGCATGAGATTCAGGGCATGAGATTCAGGGCATGATTTTCAGGGCAGGAGATTCAGGGCAGGTGTTTCAGTGCAGGAGTTTCAGGGCATGAGATTCAGGGCATGAGATTCAGGGCATGAGTTTCAGGACAGGAGATTCAGGGCATGAGTTTCAGGGCATGAGTTTCAGGGCAGGAGTTTCAGAGCATGTGATTCAGGGCGTGAGTTTCAGGATATGAGATTCAGAGCATGTGATTCAGGGCGTGAGTTTCAGGATATGAGATTCATGGCATGAGTTTCAGTGCAGGAGTTTCAGGGCATGAGATTCAGGGCATGAGTTTCAGTGCATGAGTTTGAGGGCAGGAGTTTCAAGGCATGAGATTCAGGGCATGAGTTTCAGTGCATGAGTTTGAGGGAAGGAGTTTCAGGGCATGAGATTCAGGGCATGAGTTTCAGGGCATGAGATCAGGGCAGGTATTTCAGGGCATGTAATTCAGGGCATGAGATTCTGGGCATATGATTCAGGGCAGGAGTTTTAGGGCATGTGATTCAGGGCATGAGTTTCAGTGCATGAGTTTCAGGGCAGGAGTTTCAGGGTATGTGATTTAGGGCATGAGTTGCAGGGCATGAGATTCAGGGCTTGAGTTTCAGGGCATGAGGTTCAGGGCATGAGTTTCAGGGCATGAGATTCAGGGCATGAGTTTCAGTGCAGGAACTTGAGGGCATGAGATTCAGTGCACAAGTTTCAGAGCATGAGATTCAGGGCATGAGATTCAGGGCATGATTTTCAGGGCAGGAGATTCAGGGCAGGTGTCTCAGTGCAGGAGTTTCAGGGCATGAGATTCAGGGCATGAGTTTCAGGGCATGAGTTTCAGGACAGGAGATTCAGGGCATGAGTTTCAGGACATGAGTTTCAGGGCATGAGTTTCAGGGCAGGAGTTTCAGGGCATGTGATTCAGGGCGTGAGTTTCAGGATATGAGATTCATGGCATGAGTTTCAGAGCAGGAGTCTCAGGGCATGAGATTCAGAGCATGAGTTTCAGGGTAGGTGATTCAGGGCAGGAGTTTCAGGACATGAGATTCAGGGCATGAGTTTCAGTGCAGGAACTTGAGGTCATGAGATTCAGTGCACGAGTTTCAGAGCATGAGATTCAGGGCATGAGATTCAGGGCATGAGTTTCAGGGCAGGAGATTCAGGGCAGGTGTTTCACTGCAAGAGTTTCAGGGCATGAGATTCAGGGCATGAGATTCAGGGCATGAGATTTGGTACAGGACATTCAGTGCATGAGTTTCAGGGCATGAGTTTCAGGGCAGGAGTTGTAGGGCATGTGATTCAGGGCATGAGTTTCAGTGCATGTTTCAGGGCAGGAGTTTCTGGGTATGTGATTTAGGGCATGAGTTTCAGGGTATGTGATTTAGGGCATGAGTTTCAGGGCATGAGATTCAGGGCTTGAGTTTCAGGGCATGAGGTTCAGGGCATGAGTTTCAGGTCATGAGATTCAGGGCATGAGTTTCAGTGCAGGAACTTGAGGGCATAAGATTCAGTGCACGAGTTTCAGAGCATGAGATTCAGGGCATGAGATTCAGGGCATGATTTTCAGGGCAGGAGATTCAGGGCAGGTGTTTCAGTGCAGGAGTTTCAGGGCATGAGATTCAGGGCATGAGATTCAGGGCATGAGTTTCAGGACAGGAGATTCAGGGCATGAGTTTCAGGGCATGAGTTTCAGGGCAGGAGTTTCAGAGCATGTGATTCAGGGCGTGAGTTTCAGGATATGAGATTCAGAGCATGTGATTCAGGGCGTGAGTTTCAGGATATGAGATTCATGGCATGAGTTTCAGTGCAGGAGTTTCAGGGCATGAGATTCAGGGCATGAGTTTCAGTGCATGAGTTTGAGGGCAGGAGTTTCAAGGCATGAGATTCAGGGCATGAGTTTCAGTGCATGGGTTTGAGGGAAGGAGTTTCAGGGCATGAGATTCAGGGCATGAGTTTCAGGGCATGAGATCAGGGCAGGTATTTCAGGGCATGTAATTCAGGGCATGAGATTCTGGGCATATGATTCAGGGCAGGAGTTTTAGGGCATGTGATTCAGGGCATGAGTTTCAGTGCATGAGTTTCAGGGCAGGAGTTTCAGGGTATGTGATTTAGGGCATGAGTTGCAGGGCATGAGATTCAGGGCTTGAGTTTCAGGGCATGAGGTTCAGGGCATGAGTTTCAGGGCATGAGATTCAGGGCATGAGTTTCAGTGCAGGAACTTGAGGGCATGAGATTCAGTGCACAAGTTTCAGAGCATGAGATTCAGGGCATGAGATTCAGGGCATGATTTTCAGGGCAGGAGATTCAGGGCAGGTGTTTCAGTGCAGGAGTTTCAGGGCATGAGATTCAGGGCATGAGTTTCAGGGCATGAGTTTCAGGACAGGAGATTCAGGGCATGAGTTTCAGGACATGAGTTTCAGGGCATGAGTTTCAGGGCAGGAGTTTCAGGGCATGTGATTCAGGGCGTGAGTTTCAGGATATGAGATTCAGAGCATGTGATTCAGGGCGTGAGTTTCAGGATATGAGATTCATGGCATGAGTTTCAGTGCAGGAGTTTCAGGGCATGAGATTCAGGGCATGAGTTTCAGTGCATGAGTTTGAGGGCAGGAGTTTCAAGGCATGAGATTCAGGGCATGAGTTTCAGTGCATGGGTTTGAGGGAAGGAGTTTCAGGGCATGAGATTCAGGGCATGAGTTTCAGGGCATGAGATCAGGGCAGGTATTTCAGGGCATGTAATTCAGGGCATGAGATTCTGGGCATATGATTCAGGGCAGGAGTTTTAGGGCATGTGATTCAGGGCATGAGTTTCAGTGCATGAGTTTCAGGGCAGGAGTTTCAGGGTATGTGATTTAGGGCATGAGTTGCAGGGCATGAGATTCAGGGCTTGAGTTTCAGGGCATGAGGTTCAGGGCATGAGTTTCAGGGCATGAGATTCAGGGCATGAGTTTCAGTGCAGGAACTTGAGGGCATGAGATTCAGTGCACAAGTTTCAGAGCATGAGATTCAGGGCATGAGATTCAGGGCATGATTTTCAGGGCAGGAGATTCAGGGCAGGTGTTTCAGTGCAGGAGTTTCAGTGCATGAGTTTCAGGGCAGGAGTTTCTGGGTATGTGATTTAGGGCATGAGTTTCAGGGTATGTGATTTAGGGCATGAGTTTCAGGGCATGAGATTCAGGGCTTGAGTTTCAGGGCATGAGGTTCAGGGCATGAGTTTCAGGTCATGAGATTCAGGGCATGAGTTTCAGTGCAGGAACTTGAGGGCATAAGATTCAGTGCACGAGTTTCAGAGCATGAGATTCAGGGCATGAGATTCAGGGCATGATTTTCAGGGCAGGAGATTCAGGGCAGGTGTTTCAGTGCAGGAGTTTCAGGGCATGAGATTCAGGGCATGAGATTCAGGGCATGAGTTTCAGGACAGGAGATTCAGGGCATGAGTTTCAGGGCATGAGTTTCAGGGCAGGAGTTTCAGAGCATGTGATTCAGGGCGTGAGTTTCAGGATATGAGATTCAGAGCATGTGATTCAGGGCGTGAGTTTCAGGATATGAGATTCATGGCATGAGTTTCAGTGCAGGAGTTTCAGGGCATGAGATTCAGGGCATGAGTTTCAGTGCATGAGTTTGAGGGCAGGAGTTTCAAGGCATGAGATTCAGGGCATGAGTTTCAGTGCATGGGTTTGAGGGAAGGAGTTTCAGGGCATGAGATTCAGGGCATGAGTTTCAGGGCATGAGATCAGGGCAGGTATTTCAGGGCATGTAATTCAGGGCATGAGATTCTGGGCATATGATTCAGGGCAGGAGTTTTAGGGCATGTGATTCAGGGCATGAGTTTCAGTGCATGAGTTTCAGGGCAGGAGTTTCAGGGTATGTGATTTAGGGCATGAGTTGCAGGGCATGAGATTCAGGGCTTGAGTTTCAGGGCATGAGGTTCAGGGCATGAGTTTCAGGGCATGAGATTCAGGGCATGAGTTTCAGTGCAGGAACTTGAGGGCATGAGATTCAGTGCACAAGTTTCAGAGCATGAGATTCAGGGCATGAGATTCAGGGCATGATTTTCAGGGCAGGAGATTCAGGGCAGGTGTTTCAGTGCAGGAGTTTCAGGGCATGAGATTCAGGGCATGAGTTTCAGGGCATGAGTTTCAGGACAGGAGATTCAGGGCATGAGTTTCAGGACATGAGTTTCAGGGCATGAGTTTCAGGGCAGGAGTTTCAGGGCATGTGATTCAGGGCGTGAGTTTCAGGATATGAGATTCATGACATGAGTTTCAGAGCAGGAGTCTCAGGGCATGAGATTCAGAGCATGAGTTTCAGGGCAGGTGATTCAGGGCAGGAGTTTCAGGACATGAGATTCAGGGCATGAGTTTCAGTGCAGGAACTTGAGGTCATGAGATTCAGTGCACGAGTTTCAGAGCATGAGATTCAGGGCATGAGATTCAGGGCATGAGTTTCAGGGCAGGAGATTCAGGGCAGGTGTTTCACTGCAAGAGTTTCAGGGCATGTGATTCAGGGCATGAGATTCAGGGCATGAGATTTAGTACAGGAGATTCAGTGCATGAGTTTCAGGGCATGAGTTTCAGGGCAGGAGTTGTAGGGCATGTGATTCAGGGTATGAGTTTCAGTGCATGAGTTTCAGGGCAGGACTTTCTGGGTATGTGATTTAGGGCATGAGTTTCAGGGTATGTGATTTAGGGCATGAGTTTCAGGGCATGAGATTCAGGGCTTGAGTTTCAGGGCATGAGGTTCAGGGCATGAGTTTCAGGTCATGAGATTCAGGGCATGAGTTTCAGTGCAGGAACTTGAGGGCATAAGATTCAGTGCACGAGTTTCAGAGCATGAGATTCAGGGCATGAAATTCAGGGCATGATTTTCAGGGCAGGAGATTCAGGGCAGGTGTTTCAGTGCAGGACTTTCAGGGCATGAGATTCAGGGCATGAGATTCAGGGCTTGAGTTTAAGGGCATGAGTTTCAGGGCATGAGTTTCAGGACATGAGTTTCAGGGAATGAGATTCAGGACATGAGTTTCAGGGCATGAGTTTCAGTGCAGGAACTTGAGGGCATGAGATTCAGGGCATGAGTTTCAGTACAGGAGATTCAGGGCATGAGTTTCAGGGCATGAGCTTCAGGGCATGAGTTTCAGGGCAGAAGTTTCAGGGCATGTAATTCAGGGCGTGAGTTTCAGGATATGAGATTCATGGCAAGAGTTTCAGTGCAGGAGTTTCAGGGCATGAGATTCAGGGCATGAGTTTCAGGGCATGAGATTCAGGACAGCAGTTTCAAGGCATGAGATTCAGGGCATGAGTTTCAGTGCATGAGTTTGAGGGCAGGAGTTTCAAGGCATGAGATTCAGGGCATGAGTTTCAGTGCATGAGTTTGAGGGCAGGAGTTTCAGGGCATGAGATTCAGGGCATGAGTTTCAGGGCATGAGATTCAGGGCATGAGTTTCAGTGCATGAGTTTGAGGGCAGGAGTTTCAAGGCATGAGATTCAGGGCATGAGTTTCAGTGCATGAGTTTGAGGGAAGGAGTTTCAGGGCATGAGATTCAGGGCATGAGTTTCAGGGCATGAGATCAGGGCAGGTATTTCAGGGCATGTAATTCAGGGCATGAGATTCTGGGCATATGATTCAGGGCAGGAGTTTTAGGGCATGTGATTCAGGGCATGAGTTTCAGTGCATGAGTTTCAGGGCAGGAGTTTCAGGGTATGTGATTTAGGGCATGAGTTTCAGGGCATGAGATTCAGGGCTTGAGTTTCAGGGCATGAGGTTCAGGGCATGAGTTTCAGGGCATGAGATTCAGGGCATGAGTTTCAGTGCAGGAACTTGAGGGCATGAGATTCAGTGCACAAGTTTCAGAGCATGAGATTCAGGGCATGAGATTCAGGGCATGATTTTCAGGGCAGGAGATTCAGGGCAGGTGTTTCAGTGCAGGAGTTTCAGGGCATGAGATTCAGGGCATGAGTTTCAGGGCATGAGATTCAGGGCATGAAATTCAGGGCATGATTTTCAGGGCAGGAGATTCAGGGCAGGTGTTTCAGTGCAGGACTTTCAGGGCATGAGATTCAGGGCATGAGATTCAGGGCTTGAGTTTAAGGGCATGAGTTTCAGGGCATAAGTTTCAGGACATGAGTTTCAGGGAATGAGATTCAGGACATGAGTTTCAGGGCATGAGTTTCAGTGCAGGAACTTGAGGGCATGAGATTCAGGGCATGAGTTTCAGGACAGGAGATTCAGGGCATGAGTTTCAGGGCATGAGTTTCAGGGCATGAGTTTCAGGGCAGAAGTTTCAGGGCATGTAATTCAGGGCGTGAGTTTCAGGATATGAGATTCATGGCAAGAGTTTCAGTGCAGGAGTTTCAGGGCATGAGATTCAGGGCATGAGTTTCAGGGCATGAGATTCAGGACAGCAGTTTCAAGGCATGAGATTCAGGGCATGAGTTTCAGTGCATGAGTTTGAGGGCAGGAGTTTCAAGGCATGAGATTCAGGGCATGAGTTTCAGTGCATGAGTTTGAGGGCAGGAGTTTCAGGGCATGAGATTCAGGGCATGAGTTTCAGGGCATGAGATTCAGGGCAGGTATTTCAGGGCATGTAATTCAGGGCATGAGTTTCTGGGCAGATGATTCAGGGCAGGAGTTTTAGGGCATGTGATTCAGGGCATGAGTTTCAGTGCATGAGTTTCAGGGCAGGAGTTTCAGGGTATGTGATTTAGGGCATGAGTTTCAGGGCATGAGGTTCAGGGCATGAGTTTCAGGGCATGAGATTCAGGGCATGAGTTTCAGTGCAGGAACTTGAGGGCATGAGATTCAGTGCACGAGTTTCAGAGCATGAGATTCAGGGCATGAGATTCAGGGCATGAGTTTCAGGGCAGGAGATTCAGGGCTGGTGTTTCACTGCAAGAGTTTCAGGGCATGAGATTCAGGGCATGAGATTCAGGGCATGAGATTTAGTACAGGAGATTCAGTGCATGAGTTTCAGGGCATGAGTTTCAGGGCAGGAGTTGTAGGGCATGTGATTCAGGGCATGAGTTTCAGTGCATGAGTTTCAGGGCAGGAGTTTCTGGGTATGTGATTTAGGGCATGAGTTTCAGGGTATGTGATTTAGGGCATGAGTTTCAGGGCATGAGATTCAGGGCTTGAGTTTCAGGGCATGAGGTTCAGGGCATGAGTTTCAGGTCATGAGATTCAGGGCATGAGTTTCAGTGCAGGAACTTGAGGGCATAAGATTCAGTGCACGAGTTTCAGAGCATGAGATTCAGGGCATGAGATTCAGGGCATGATTTTCAGGGCAGGAGATTCAGGGCAGGTGTTTCAGTGCAGGAGTTTCAGGGCATGAGATTCAGGGCATGAGATTCAGGGCATGAGTTTCAGGACAGGAGATTCAGGGCATGAGTTTCAGGGCATGAGTTTCAGGGCAGGAGTTTCAGAGCATGTGATTCAGGGCGTGAGTTTCAGGATATGAGATTCAGAGCATGTGATTCAGGGCGTGAGTTTCAGGATATGAGATTCATGGCATGAGTTTCAGTGCAGGAGTTTCAGGGCATGAGATTCAGGGCATGAGTTTCAGTGCATGAGTTTGAGGGCAGGAGTTTCAAGGCATGAGATTCAGGGCATGAGTTTCAGTGCATGAGTTTGAGGGAAGGAGTTTCAGGGCATGAGATTCAGGGCATGAGTTTCAGGGCATGAGATCAGGGCAGGTATTTCAGGGCATGTAATTCAGGGCATGAGATTCTGGGCATATGATTCAGGGCAGGAGTTTTAGGGCATGTGATTCAGGGCATGAGTTTCAGTGCATGAGTTTCAGGGCAGGAGTTTCAGGGTATGTGATTTAGGGCATGAGTTGCAGGGCATGAGATTCAGGGCTTGAGTTTCAGGGCATGAGGTTCAGGGCATGAGTTTCAGGGCATGAGATTCAGGGCATGAGTTTCAGTGCAGGAACTTGAGGGCATGAGATTCAGTGCACAAGTTTCAGAGCATGAGATTCAGGGCATGAGATTCAGGGCATGATTTTCAGGGCAGGAGATTCAGGGCAGGTGTCTCAGTGCAGGAGTTTCAGGGCATGAGATTCAGGGCATGAGTTTCAGGGCATGAGTTTCAGGACAGGAGATTCAGGGCATGAGTTTCAGGACATGAGTTTCAGGGCATGAGTTTCAGGGCAGGAGTTTCAGGGCATGTGATTCAGGGCGTGAGTTTCAGGATATGAGATTCATGGCATGAGTTTCAGAGCAGGAGTCTCAGGGCATGAGATTCAGAGCATGAGTTTCAGGGTAGGTGATTCAGGGCAGGAGTTTCAGGACATGAGATTCAGGGCATGAGTTTCAGTGCAGGAACTTGAGGTCATGAGATTCAGTGCACGAGTTTCAGAGCATGAGATTCAGGGCATGAGATTCAGGGCATGAGTTTCAGGGCAGGAGATTCAGGGCAGGTGTTTCACTGCAAGAGTTTCAGGGCATGAGATTCAGGGCATGAGATTCAGGGCATGAGATTTGGTACAGGACATTCAGTGCATGAGTTTCAGGGCATGAGTTTCAGGGCAGGAGTTGTAGGGCATGTGATTCAGGGCATGAGTTTCAGTGCATGAGTTTCAGGGCAGGAGTTTCTGGGTATGTGATTTAGGGCATGAGTTTCAGGGTATGTGATTTAGGGCATGAGTTTCAGGGCATGAGATTCAGGGCTTGAGTTTCAGGGCATGAGGTTCAGGGCATGAGTTTCAGGTCATGAGATTCAGGGCATGAGTTTCAGTGCAGGAACTTGAGGGCATAAGATTCAGTGCACGAGTTTCAGAGCATGAGATTCAGGGCATGAGATTCAGGGCATGATTTTCAGGGCAGGAGATTCAGGGCAGGTGTTTCAGTGCAGGAGTTTCAGGGCATGAGATTCAGGGCATGAGATTCAGGGCATGAGTTTCAGGACAGGAGATTCAGGGCATGAGTTTCAGGGCATGAGTTTCAGGGCAGGAGTTTCAGAGCATGTGATTCAGGGCGTGAGTTTCAGGATATGAGATTCAGAGCATGTGATTCAGGGCGTGAGTTTCAGGATATGAGATTCATGGCATGAGTTTCAGTGCAGGAGTTTCAGGGCATGAGATTCAGGGCATGAGTTTCAGTGCATGAGTTTGAGGGCAGGAGTTTCAAGGCATGAGATTCAGGGCATGAGTTTCAGTGCATGGGTTTGAGGGAAGGAGTTTCAGGGCATGAGATTCAGGGCATGAGTTTCAGGGCATGAGATCAGGGCAGGTATTTCAGGGCATGTAATTCAGGGCATGAGATTCTGGGCATATGATTCAGGGCAGGAGTTTTAGGGCATGTGATTCAGGGCATGAGTTTCAGTGCATGAGTTTCAGGGCAGGAGTTTCAGGGTATGTGATTTAGGGCATGAGTTGCAGGGCATGAGATTCAGGGCTTGAGTTTCAGGGCATGAGGTTCAGGGCATGAGTTTCAGGGCATGAGATTCAGGGCATGAGTTTCAGTGCAGGAACTTGAGGGCATGAGATTCAGTGCACAAGTTTCAGAGCATGAGATTCAGGGCATGAGATTCAGGGCATGATTTTCAGGGCAGGAGATTCAGGGCAGGTGTTTCAGTGCAGGAGTTTCAGGGCATGAGATTCAGGGCATGAGTTTCAGGGCATGAGTTTCAGGACAGGAGATTCAGGGCATGAGTTTCAGGACATGAGTTTCAGGGCATGAGTTTCAGGGCAGGAGTTTCAGGGCATGTGATTCAGGGCGTGAGTTTCAGGATATGAGATTCATGACATGAGTTTCAGAGCAGGAGTCTCAGGGCATGAGATTCAGAGCATGAGTTTCAGGGCAGGTGATTCAGGGCAGGAGTTTCAGGACATGAGATTCAGGGCATGAGTTTCAGTGCAGGAACTTGAGGTCATGAGATTCAGTGCACGAGTTTCAGAGCATGAGATTCAGGGCATGAGATTCAGGGCATGAGTTTCAGGGCAGGAGATTCAGGGCAGGTGTTTCACTGCAAGAGTTTCAGGGCATGTGATTCAGGGCATGAGATTCAGGGCATGAGATTTAGTACAGGAGATTCAGTGCATGAGTTTCAGGGCATGAGTTTCAGGGCAGGAGTTGTAGGGCATGTGATTCAGGGTATGAGTTTCAGTGCATGAGTTTCAGGGCAGGACTTTCTGGGTATGTGATTTAGGGCATGAGTTTCAGGGTATGTGATTTAGGGCATGAGTTTCAGGGCATGAGATTCAGGGCTTGAGTTTCAGGGCATGAGGTTCAGGGCATGAGTTTCAGGTCATGAGATTCAGGGCATGAGTTTCAGTGCAGGAACTTGAGGGCATAAGATTCAGTGCACGAGTTTCAGAGCATGAGATTCAGGGCATGAGATTCAGGGCATGATTTTCAGGGCAGGAGATTCAGGGCAGGTGTTTCAGTGCAGGAGTTTCAGGGCATGAGATTCAGGGCATGAGTTTCAGGACAGGAGATTCAGGGCATGAGTTTCAGGGCATGAGTTTCAGGGCAGGAGTTTCAGAGCATGTGATTCAGGGCGTGAGTTTCAGGATATGAGATTCAGAGCATGTGATTCAGGGCGTGAGTTTCAGGATATGAGATTCATGGCATGAGTTTCAGTGCAGGAGTTTCAGGGCATGAGATTCAGGGCATGAGTTTCAGTGCATGAGTTTGAGGGCAGGAGTTTCAAGGCATGAGATTCAGGGCATGAGTTTCAGTCCAGGAACTTGAGGGCATGAGATTCAGTGCATGAGTTTCAGAGCATGAGATTCAGGGCATGAAATTCAGGGCATGATTTTCAGGGCAGGAGATTCAGGGCAGGTGTTTCAGTGCAGGACTTTCAGGGCATGAGATTCAGGGCATGAGATTCAGGGCTTGAGTTTAAGGGCATGAGTTTCAGGGCATAAGTTTCAGGACATGAGTTTCAGGGAATGAGATTCAGGACATGAGTTTCAGGGCATGAGTTTCAGTGCAGGAACTTGAGGGCATGAGATTCAGGGCATGAGTTTCAGTACAGGAGATTCAGGGCATGAGTTTCAGGGCATGAGCTTCAGGGCATGAGTTTCAGGGCAGAAGTTTCAGGGCATGTAATTCAGGGCGTGAGTTTCAGGATATGAGATTCATGGCAAGAGTTTCAGTGCAGGAGTTTCAGGGCATGAGATTCAGGGCATGAGTTTCAGGGCATGAGATTCAGGACAGCAGTTTCAAGGCATGAGATTCAGGGCATGAGTTTCAGTGCATGAGTTTGAGGGCAGGAGTTTCAAGGCATGAGATTCAGGGCATGAGTTTCAGTGCATGAGTTTGAGGGCAGGAGTTTCAGGGCATGAGATTCAGGGCATGAGTTTCAGGGCATGAGATTCAGGGCATGAGTTTCAGTGCATGAGTTTGAGGGCAGGAGTTTCAAGGCATGAGATTCAGGGCATGAGTTTCAGTGCATGAGTTTGAGGGAAGGAGTTTCAGGGCATGAGATTCAGGGCATGAGTTTCAGGGCATGAGATCAGGGCAGGTATTTCAGGGCATGTAATTCAGGGCATGAGATTCTGGGCATATGATTCAGGGCAGGAGTTTTAGGGCATGTGATTCAGGGCATGAGTTTCAGTGCATGAGTTTCAGGGCAGGAGTTTCAGGGTATGTGATTTAGGGCATGAGTTTCAGGGCATGAGATTCAGGGCTTGAGTTTCAGGGCATGAGGTTCAGGGCATGAGTTTCAGGGCATGAGATTCAGGGCATGAGTTTCAGTGCAGGAACTTGAGGGCATGAGATTCAGTGCACAAGTTTCAGAGCATGAGATTCAGGGCATGAGATTCAGGGCATGATTTTCAGGGCAGGAGATTCAGGGCAGGTGTTTCAGTGCAGGAGTTTCAGGGCATGAGATTCAGGGCATGAGTTTCAGGGCATGAGATTCAGGGCATGAAATTCAGGGCATGATTTTCAGGGCAGGAGATTCAGGGCAGGTGTTTCAGTGCAGGACTTTCAGGGCATGAGATTCAGGGCATGAGATTCAGGGCTTGAGTTTAAGGGCATGAGTTTCAGGGCATAAGTTTCAGGACATGAGTTTCAGGGAATGAGATTCAGGACATGAGTTTCAGGGCATGAGTTTCAGTGCAGGAACTTGAGGGCATGAGATTCAGGGCATGAGTTTCAGGACAGGAGATTCAGGGCATGAGTTTCAGGGCATGAGTTTCAGGGCATGAGTTTCAGGGCAGAAGTTTCAGGGCATGTAATTCAGGGCGTGAGTTTCAGGATATGAGATTCATGGCAAGAGTTTCAGTGCAGGAGTTTCAGGGCATGAGATTCAGGGCATGAGTTTCAGGGCATGAGATTCAGGACAGCAGTTTCAAGGCATGAGATTCAGGGCATGAGTTTCAGTGCATGAGTTTGAGGGCAGGAGTTTCAAGGCATGAGATTCAGGGCATGAGTTTCAGTGCATGAGTTTGAGGGCAGGAGTTTCAGGGCATGAGATTCAGGGCATGAGTTTCAGGGCATGAGATTCAGGGCAGGTATTTCAGGGCATGTAATTCAGGGCATGAGTTTCTGGGCAGATGATTCAGGGCAGGAGTTTTAGGGCATGTGATTCAGGGCATGAGTTTCAGTGCATGAGTTTCAGGGCAGGAGTTTCAGGGTATGTGATTTAGGGCATGAGTTTCAGGGCATGAGGTTCAGGGCATGAGTTTCAGGGCATGAGATTCAGGGCATGAGTTTCAGTGCAGGAACTTGAGGGCATGAGATTCAGTGCACGAGTTTCAGAGCATGAGATTCAGGGCATGAGATTCAGGGCATGATTTTCAGGGCAGGAGATTCAGGGCAGGTGTTTCAGGGTATGTGATTTAGGGCATGAGTTTCAGGGCATGAGATTCAGGGCTTGAGTTTCAGGGCATGAGGTTCAGGGCATGAGTTTCAGGGCATGAGTTGTAGGGCATGTGATTCAGGGCATGAGTTTCAGTGCATGAGTTTCAGGGCAGGAGTTTCTGGGTATGTGATTTAGGGCATGAGTTTCAGGGTATGTGATTTAGGGCATGAGTTTCAGGGCATGAGATTCAGGGCTTGAGTTTCAGGGCATGAGGTTCAGGGCATGAGATTCAGGTCATGAGATTCAGGGCATGAGTTTCAGTGCAGGAACTTGAGGGCATAAGATTCAGTGCACGAGTTTCAGAGCATGAGATTCAGGGCATGAGATTCAGGGCATGATTTTCAGGGCAGGAGATTCAGGGCAGGTGTTTCAGTGCAGGAGTTTCAGGGCATGAGATTCAGGGCATGAGATTCAGGGCATGAGATTCAGGGCATGAGTTTCAGGACAGGAGATTCAGGGCATGAGTTTCAGGGCATGAGTTTCAGGGCAGGAGTTTCAGAGCATGTGATTCAGGGCGTGAGTTTCAGGATATGAGATTCAGAGCATGTGATTCAGGGCGTGAGTTTCAGGATATGAGATTCATGGCATGAGTTTCAGTGCAGGAGTTTCAGGGCATGAGATTCAGGGCATGAGTTTCAGTGCATGAGTTTGAGGGCAGGAGTTTCAAGGCATGAGATTCAGGGCATGAGTTTCAGTGCATGAGTTTGAGGGAAGGAGTTTCAGGGCATGAGATTCAGGGCATGAGTTTCAGGGCATGAGATCAGGGCAGGTATTTCAGGGCATGTAATTCAGGGCATGAGATTCTGGGCATATGATTCAGGGCAGGAGTTTTAGGGCATGTGATTCAGGGCATGAGTTTCAGTGCATGAGTTTCAGGGCAGGAGTTTCAGGGTATGTGATTTAGGGCATGAGTTTCAGGGCATGAGATTCAGGGCTTGAGTTTCAGGGCATGAGGTTCAGGGCATGAGTTTCAGGGCATGAGATTCAGGGCATGAGTTTCAGTGCAGGAACTTGAGGGCATGAGATTCAATGCACGAGTTTCAGAGCATGAGATTAAGGGCATGAGATTCAGGGCATGATTTTCAGGGCAGGAGATTCAGGGCAGGTGTTTCAGTGCAGGAGTTTCAGGGCATGAGATTCAGGGCATGAGTTTCAGGGCATGAGTTTCAGGACAGGAGATTCAGGGCATGAGTTTCAGGACATGAGTTTCAGGGCATGAGTTTCAGGGCAGGAGTTTCAGGGCATGTGATTCAGGGCGTGAGTTTCAGGATATGAGATTCATGGCATGAGTTTCAGAGCAGGAGTTTCAGGGCATGAGATTCAGAGCATGAGTTTCAGGGTAGGTGATTCAGGGCAGGAGTTTCAGGACATGAGATTCAGGGCATGAGTTTCAGTGCAGGAACTTGAGGTCATGAGATTCAGTGCACGAGTTTCAGGGCATGAGATTCAGGGCATGAGATTCAGGGCATGAGATTTAGTACAGGAGATTCAGTGCATGAGTTTCAGGGCATGAGTTTCAGGGCAGGAGTTGTAGGGCATGTGATTCAGGGCATGAGTTTCAGTGCATGAGTTTCAGGGCCAGGGCAGGAGTTTCTGGGTATGTGATTTAGGGCATGAGTTTCAGGGTATGTGATTTAGGGCATGAGTTTCAGGGCATGAGATTCAGGGCTTGAGTTTCAGGGCATGAGGTTCAGGGCATGAGTTTCAGGTCATGAGATTCAGGGCATGAGTTTCAGTGCAGGAACTTGAGGGCATAAGATTCAGTGCACGAGTTTCAGAGCATGAGATTCAGGGCATGAGATTCAGGGCATGATTTTCAGGGCAGGAGATTCAGGGCAGGTGTTTCAGTGCAGGAGTTTCAGGGCATGAGATTCAGGGCATGAGATTCAGGGCATGAGTTTCAGGACAGGAGATTCAGGGCATGAGTTTCAGGGCATGAGTTTCAGGGCAGGAGTTTCAGAGCATGTGATTCAGGGCGTGAGTTTCAGGATATGAGATTCAGAGCATGTGATTCAGGGCGTGAGTTTCAGGATATGAGATTCATGGCATGAGTTTCAGTGCAGGAGTTTCAGGGCATGAGATTCAGGGCATGAGTTTCAGTGCATGAGTTTGAGGGAAGGAGTTTCAGGGCATGAGATTCAGGGCATGAGTTTCAGGGCATGAGATCAGGGCAGGTATTTCAGGGCATGTAATTCAGGGCATGAGATTCTGGGCATATGATTCAGGGCAGGAGTTTTAGGGCATGTGATTCAGGGCATGAGTTTCAGTGCATGAGTTTCAGGGCAGGAGTTTCAGGGTATGTGATTTAGGGCATGAGTTTTAGGGCATGAGATTCAGGGCTTGAGTTTCAGGGCATGAGGTTCAGGGCATGAGTTTCAGGGCATGAGATTCAGGGCATGAGTTTCAGTGCAGGAACTTGAGGGCATGAGATTCAGTGCACGAGTTTCAGAGCATGAGATTCAGGGCATGAGATTCAGGGCATGATTTTCAGGGCAGGAGATTCAGGGCAGGTGTTTTAGTGCAGGAGTTTCAGGGCATGAGATTCAGGGCATGAGTTTCAGGGCATGAGATTCAGGGCATGAGATTCAGGGCATGAGTTTCAGGACAGGAGATTCAGGGCATGAGTTTCAGGACATGAGTTTCAGGGCATGAGTTTCAGGGCAGGAGTTTCAGGGCATGTGATTCAGGGCGTGAGTTTCAGGATATGAGATTCATGGCATGAGTTTCAGTGCAGGAGTTTCAGGGCATGAGATTCAGAGCATGAGTTTCAGGGTAGGTGATTCAGGGCAGGAGTTTCAGGACATGAGATTCAGGGCATGAGTTTCAGTGCAGGAAATTGAGGTCATGAGATTCAGTGCACGAGTTTCAGAGCATGAGATTCAGGGCATGAGATTCAGGGCATGAGTTTCAGGGCAGGAGATTCAGGGCAGGTGTTTCACTGCAAGAGTTTCAGGGCATGAGATTCAGGGCATGAGATTCAGGGCATGAGATTTAGTACAGGAGATTCAGTGCATGAGTTTCAGGGCATGAGTTTCAGGGCAGGAGTTGAGGGCATGTGATTCAGGGCATGAGTTTCAGTGCATGAGTTTCAGGGCAGGAGTTTCCGGGTATGTGATTTAGGGCATGAGTTTCAGGGCATGAGATTCAGGGCTTGAGTTTCACGCATGAGGTTCAGGGCATGAGTTTCAGGTCATGAGATTCAGGGCATGAGTTTCAGTCCAGGAACTTGAGGGCATGAGATTCAGTGCATGAGTTTCAGAGCAGGAGATTCAGGGCAGGTGTTTCAGTGCAGGACTTTCAGGGCATGAGATTCAGGGCATGAGATTCAGGGCTTGAGTTTAAGGGCATGAGTTTCAGGGCATAAGTTTCAGGACATGAGTTTCAGGGAATGTGATTTAGGGCATGAGTTTCAGGGCATGGGATTCAGGGCTTGAGTTTCAGGGCATGAGGTTCAGGGCATGAGTTTCAGGTCATTAGATTCAGGGCATGAGTTTCAGTGCAGGAACTTGAGGGCATAAGATTCAGTGCACGAGTTTCAGAGCATGAGATTCAGGGCATGAGATTCAGGGCATGATTTTCAGGGCAGGAGATTCAGGGCAGGTGTTTCAGTGCAGGAGTTTCAGGGCATGAGATTCAGGGCATGAGATTCAGGGCATGAGTTCAGGACAGGAGATTCAGGGCATGAGTTTCAGGGCATGAGTTTCAGGGCAGGGAGTTTCAGAGCATGTGATTCAGGGCGTGAGTTTCAGGATATGAGATTCAGAGCATGTGATTCAGGGCGTGAGTTTCAGGATATGAGATTCATGGCATGAGTTTCAGTGCAGGAGTTTCAGGGCATGAGATTCAGGGCATGAGTTTCAGTGCATGAGTTTGAGGGCAGGAGTTTCAAGGCATGAGATTCAGGGCATGAGTTTAGTCCAGGAACTTGAGGGCATGAGATTCAGTGCATGAGTTTCAGAGCATGAGATTCAGGGCATGAAATTCAGGGCATGATTTTCAGGGCAGGAGATTCAGGGCAGGTGTTTCAGTGCAGGACTTTCAGGGCATGAGATTCAGGGCATGAGATTCAGGGCTTGAGTTTAAGGGCATGAGTTTCAGGGCATAAGTTTCAGGACATGAGTTTCAGGGAATGAGATTCAGGACATGAGTTTCAGGGCATGAGTTTCAGTGCAGGAACTTGAGGGCATGAGATTCAGGGCATGAGTTTCAGGACAGGAGATTCAGGGCATGAGTTTCAGGGCATGAGCTTCAGGGCATGAGTTTCAGGGCAGAAGTTTCAGGGCATGTAATTCAGGGCGTGAGTTTCAGGATATGAGATTCATGGCAAGAGTTTCAGTGCAGGAGTTTCAGGGCATGAGATTCAGGGCATGAGTTTCAGGGCATGAGATTCAGGACAGCAGTTTCAAGGCATGAGATTCAGGGCATGAGTTTCAGTGCATGAGTTTGAGGGCAGGAGTTTCAAGGCATGAGATTCAGGGCATGAGTTTCAGTGCATGAGTTTGAGGGCAGGAGTTTCAGGGCATGAGATTCAGGGCATGAGTTATCAGGGCATGAGATTCAGGGCATGAGTTTCAGTGCATGAGTTTGAGGGCAGGAGTTTCAAGGCATGAGATTCAGGGCATGAGTTTCAGTGCATGAGTTTGAGGGAAGGAGTTTCAGGGCATGAGATTCAGGGCATGAGTTTCAGGGCATGAGATCAGGGCAGGTATTTCAGGGCATGTAATTCAGGGCATGAGATTCTGGGCATATGATTCAGGGCAGGAGTTTTAGGGCATGTGATTCAGGGCATGAGTTTCAGTGCATGAGTTTCAGGCAGGAGTTTCAGGGTATGTGATTTAGGGCATGAGTTTCAGGGCATGAGATTCAGGCTTGAGTTTCAGGGCATGAGGTTCAGGGCATGAGTTTCAGGGCATGAGATTCAGGGCATGAGTTTCAGTGCAGGAACTTGAGGGCATGAGATTCAGTGCACAAGTTTCAGAGCATGAGATTCAGGGCATGAGATTCAGGGTATGATTTTCAGGGCAGGAGATTCAGGGCAGGTGTTTCAGTGCAGGAGTTTCAGGGCATGAGATTCAGGGCATGAGTTTCAGGGCATGAGATTCAGGGCATGAAATTCAGGGCATGATTTTCAGGGCAGGAGATTCAGGGCAGGTGTTTCAGTGCAGGACTTTCAGGCATGAGATTCAGGGCATGAGATTCAGGGGCTTGAGTTTAAGGGCATGAGTTTCAGGGCATAAGTTTCAGGACATGAGTTTCAGGGAATGAGATTCAGGACATGAGTTTCAGGGCATGAGTTTCAGTGCAGGAACTTGAGGGCATGAGATTCAGTGCATGAGTTTCAGGACAGGAGATTCAGGGCATGAGTTTCAGGGCATGAGTTTCAGGGCATGAGTTTCAGGGCAGAAGTTTCAGGGCATGTAATTCAGGGCGTGAGTTTCAGGATATGAGATTCATGGCAAGAGTTTCAGTGCAGGAGTTTCAGGGCATGAGATTCAGGGCATGAGATTCAGGACAGCAGTTTCAAGGCATGAGATTCAGGGCATGAGTTTCAGTGCATGAGTTTGAGGGCAGGAGTTTCAAGGCATGAGATTCAGGGCATGAGTTTCAGTGCATGAGTTTGAGGGCAGAGGTTTCAGGGCATGAGATTCAGGGCATGAGTTTCAGGGCATGAGATTCAGGGCAGGTATTTCAGGCATGTAATTCAGAGCATGAGTTTCTGGGCAGATGATTCAGGCAGGAGTTTTAGGGCATGTGATTCAGGCATGAGTTTCAGTGCATGAGTTTCAGGGCAGAGTTTCAGGGTATGTGATTTAGGGCATGAGTTTCAGGGCATGAGGTTCAGGGCATGAGTTTCAGGGCATGAGATTCAGGGCATGAGTTTCAGTGCAGGAACTTGAGGGCATGAGATTCAGTGCACGAGTTTCAGAGCATGAGATTCAGGGCATGAGTTTCAGGGCATGAGATCAGGGCAGGTATTTCAGGGCATGTAATTCAGGGCATGAGATTCTGGGCATATGATTCAGGGCAGGAGTTTTAGGGCATGTGATTCAGGGCATGAGTTTCAGTGCATGAGTTTCAGTGCAGGAGTTTCAGGGTATGTGATTTAGGGCATGAGTTTCAGGGCATGAGATTCCGGGCTTGAGTTTCAGGGCATGAGGTTCAGGGCATGAGTTTCAGGGCATGAGATTCAGGGCATGAGTTTCAGTGCAGGAACTTGAAGGCATGAGATTCAGTGCACGAGTTTCAGAGCATGAGATTCAGGGCATGAGATTCAGGGCATGATTTTCAGGCAGGAGATTCAGGGCAGGTGTTTCAGTGCAGGAGTTTCAGGGCATGAGATTCAGGGCATGAGTTTCAGGGCATGAGTTTCAGGACAGGAGATTCAGGGCATGAGTTTCAGGACATGAGTTTCAGGGGCATGAGTTTCAGTGCAGGAGTTTCAGGGCATGTGATTCAGGGCGTGAGTTTCAGGATATGAGATTCATGGCATGAGTTTCAGAGCAGGAGTTTCAGGGCATGAGATTCAGATAATGAGTTTCAGGGTATGTGATTCAGGGCAGGAGTTTCAGGACATGAGATTCAGGGCATGAGTTTCAGTGCAGGAACTTGAGGTCATGAGATTCAGTGCACGAGTTTCAGAGCATGAGATTCAGGGCATGAGATTCAGGGCATGAGTTTCAGGGCAGGAGATTCAGGGCAGGTGTTTCACTGCAAGAGTTTCAGGGCATGAGATTCAGGGCATGAGATTTAGTACAGGAGATTCAGTGCATGAGTTTCAGGGCATGAGTTTCAGGGCAGGAGTTGTAGGGCATGTGATTCAGGGCATGAGTTTCAGTGCATGAGTTTCAGGGCAGGAGTTTCTGGGTATGTGATTTAGGGCATGAGTTTCAGGGTATGTGATTTAGGGCATGAGTTTCAGGGCATGAGATTCAGGGCTTGAGTTTCAGGGCATGAGGTTCAGGGCATGAGTTTCAGGTCATGAGATTCAGGGCATGAGTTTCAGTGCAGGAACTTGAGGGCATAAGATTCAGTGCACGAGTTTAGCAGACATGAGATTCAGGGCATGAGATTCAGGGCATGATTTTCAAGGCAGGAGATTCAGGGCAGGTGTTTCAGTGCAGGAGTTTCAGGGCATGAGATTCAGGGCATGAGATTCAGGGCATGAGATTCAGGGCATGAGTTTCAGGACAGGAGATTCAGGGCATGAGTTTCAGGGCAGGAGTTTCAGAGCATGTGATTCAGGGCGTGAGTTTCAGGATATGAGATTCAGAGCATGTGATTCAGGGCGTGAGTTTCAGGATATGAGATTCATGGCATGAGTTTCAGTGCAGGAGTTTCAGGGCATGAGATTCAGGGCATGAGTTTCAGTGCATGAGTTTGAGGGCAGGAGTTTCAAGGCATGAGATTCAGGGCATGAGTTTCAGTGCATGAGTTTGAGGGAAGGAGTTTCAGGGCATGAGATTCAGGGCATGAGTTTCAGGGCATGAGATCAGGGCAGGTATTTCAGGCATGTAATTCAGGGCATGAGATTCTGGGCATATGATTCAGGGCAGGAGTTTTAGGGCATGTGATTCAGGGCATGAGTTTCAGTGCATGAGTTTCAGGGCAGGAGTTTCAGGGTATGTGATTTAGGGCATGAGTTTCAGGGCATGAGATTCAGGCATGAGTTTCAGGGCATGAGGTTCAGGGCATGAGTTTCAGGGCATGAGATTCAGGGCATGAGTTTCAGTGCAGGAACTTGAGGGCATGAGATTCAATGCACGAGTTTCAGGAGCATGAGATTAAGGGCATGAGATTCAGGGCATGATTTTCAGGGCAGGAGATTCAGGGCAGGTGTTTCAGTGCAGGAGTTTCAGGGCATGAGATTCAGGGCATGAGTTTCAGGGCATGAGTTTCAGGACAGGAGATTCAGGGCATGAGTTTCAGGACATGAGTTTCAGGGCATGAGTTTCAGGGCAGAGTTTCAGGGCATGTGATTCAGGGCGTGAGTTTCAGGATATGAGATTCATGGCATGAGTTTCAGAGCAGGAGTTTCAGGGCATGAGATTCAGAGCATGAGTTTCAGGGTAGGTGATTCAGGGCAGGAGTTTCAGGACATGAGATTCAGGGCATGAGTTTCAGTGCAGGAACTGAGGTCATGAGATTCAGTGCACGAGTTTCAGAGCATGAGATTCAGGGCATGAGATTCAGGGCATGAGTTTCAGGCAGGAGATTCAGGGCAGGTGTTTCACTGCAAGTGTTTCAGGGCATGAGATTCAGGGCATGAGATTCAGGGCATGAGATTTAGTACAGGAGATTCAGTGCATGAGTTTCAGGGCATGAGTTTCAGGGCAGGAGTTGTAGGGCATGTGATTCAGGGCATGAGTTTCAGTGCATGAGTTTCAGGGCAGGAGTTTCTGGGTATGTGATTTAGGGCATGAGTTTCAGGGTATGTGATTTAGGGCATGAGTTTCAGGGCATGAGATTCAGGGCTTGAGTTTCAGGGCATGAGGTTCAGGGCATGAGTTTCAGGTCATGAGATTCAGGGCATGAGTTTCAGTGCAGGAACTTGAGGGCATAAGATTCAGTGCACGAGTTTCAGAGCATGAGATTCAGGGCATGAGATTCAGGTCATGATTTTCAGGGCAGGAGATTCAGGGCAGGTGTTTCAGTGCAGGAGTTTCAGGGCATGAGATTCAGGGCATGAGATTCAGGGCATGAGTTTCAGGACAGGAGATTCAGGGCATGAGTTTCAGGGCATGAGTTTCAGGGCAGGAGTTTCAGAGCATGTGATTCAGGGCGTGAGTTTCAGGATATGAGATTCAGAGCATGTGATTCAGGGCGTGAGTTTCAGGATATGAGATTCATGGCATGAGTTTCAGTGCAGGAGTTTCAGGGCATGAGATTCAGGGCATGAGTTTCAGTGCATGAGTTTGAGGGAAGGAGTTTCAGGGCATGAGATTCAGGGCATGAGTTTCAGGGCATGAGATCAGGGCAGGTATTTCAGGGCATGTAATTCAGGGCATGAGATTCTGGGCATATGAATTCAGGGCAGGAGTTTTAGGGCATGTGATTCAGGGCATGAGTTTCAGTGCATGAGTTTCAGGGCAGGAGTTTCAGGGTATGTGATTTAGGGCATGAGTTTCAGGGCATGAGATTCAGGGCTTGAGTTTCAGGGCATGAGGTTCAGGGCATGAGTTTCAGGGCATGAGATTCAGGGCATGAGTTTCAGTGCAGGAACTTGAGGGCATGAGATTCAGTGCACGAGTTTCAGAGCATGAGATTCAGGCATGAGATTCAGGGCATGATTTTCAGGGCAGGAGATTCAGGGCAGGTGTTTTAGTGCAGGAGTTTCAGGGCATGAGAGTTCAGGGCATGAGTTTCAGGGCATGAGATTCAGGGCATGAGATTCAGGCATGAGTTTCAGGACAGGAGATTCAGGGCATGAGTTTCAGGATATGAGTTTCAGGGCATGAGTTTCAGGGCAGGAGTTTCAGGGCATGTGATTCAGGGCGTGAGTTTCAGGATATGAGATTCATGGCATGAGTTTCAGTGCAGGAGTTTCAGGGCATGAGATTCAGAGCATGAGTTTCAGGGTAGGTGATTCAGGGCAGGAGTTTCAGGACATGAGATTCAGGGCATGAGTTTCAGTGCAGGAAATTGAGGTCATGAGATTCAGTGCACGAGTTTCAGAGCATGAGATTCAGGGCATGAGATTCAGGGCATGAGTTTCAGGGCAGGAGATTCAGGGCAGGTGTTTCACTGCAAGAGTTTCAGGGCATGAGATTCAGGGCATGAGATTCAGGGCATGAGATTTAGTACAGGAGATTCAGTGCATGAGTTTCAGGGCATGAGTTTCAGGGCAGGAGTTGAGGGCATGTGATTCAGGGCATGAGTTTCAGTGCATGAGTTTCAGGGCAGGAGTTTCTGGGTATGTGATTTAGGGCATGAGTTTCAGGGCATGAGATTCAGGGCTTGAGTTTCACGGCATGAGGTTCAGGGCATGAGTTTCAGGTCATGAGATTCAGGGCATGAGTTTCAGTCCAGGAACTTGAGGGCATGAGATTCAGTGCATGAGTTTCAGAGCAGGAGATTCAGGGCAGGTGTTTCAGTGCAGGACTTTCAGGGCATGAGATTCAGGGCATGAGATTCAGGGCTTGAGTTTAAGGGCATGAGTTTCAGGGCATAAGTTTCAGGACATGAGTTTCAGGGAATGAGATTCAGGACATGAGTTTCAGAGCATGAGTTTCAGTGCAGGAACTTGAGGGCATGAGATTCAGGGCATGAGTTTCAGGACAGGAGATTCAGGGCATGAGTTTCAGGGCATGAGTTTCAGGGCATGAGTTTCAGGGCAGAAGTTTCAGGGCATGTAATTCAGGGCGTGAGTTTCAGGATATGAGATCATGGCAAGAGTTTCAGTGCAGGAGTTTCAGGGCATGAGATTCAGGGCATGAGTTTCAGGGCATGAGATTCAGGACAGCAGTTTCAAGGCATGAGATTCAGGGCATGAGTTTCAGTGCATGAGTTTGAGGGCAGGAGTTTCAAGGCATGAGATTCAGGGCATGAGTTTCAGTGCATGAGTTTGAGGGCAGGAGTTTCAGGGCATGAGATTCAGGCATGAGTTTCAGGGCATGAGATTCAGGGCAGGTATTTCAGGGCATGTAATTCAGGGCATGAGTTTCTGGGCAGATGATTCAGGGCAGGAGTTTTAGGGCATGTGATTCAGGGCATGAGTTTCAGTGCATGAGTTTCAGGGCAGGAGTTTCAGGGTATGTGATTTAGGGCATGAGTTTCAGGGCATGAGGTTCAGGGCATGAGTTTCAGGGCATGAGATTCAGGGCATGAGTTTCAGTGCAGGAACTTGAGGCATGAGATTCAGTGCACGAGTTTCAGAGCATGAGATTCAGGGCATGAGTTTCAGGCATGAGATCAGGGCAGGTATTTCAGGGCATGTAATTCAGGGCATGAGATTCTGGGCATATGATTCAGGGCAGGAGTTTTAGGGCATGTGATTCAGGGCATGAGTTTCAGTGCATGAGTTTCAGGGCAGGAGTTTCAGGGTATGTGATTTAGGGCATGAGTTTCAGGGCATGAGATTCAGGGCTTGAGTTTCAGGGCATGAGGTTCAGGGCATGAGTTTCAGGGCATGAGATTCAGGGCATGAGTTTCAGTGCAGGAACTTGAGGGCATGAGATTCAGTGCACGAGTTTCAGAGCATGAGATTCAGGGCATGAGATTCAGGGCATGAGTTTCAGGGCATGAGTTTCAGGACAGGAGATTCAGGGCATGAGTTTCAGGGCATGAGTTTCAGGACAGGAGATTCAGGGCATGAGTTTCAGGACATGAGTTTCAGGGCATGAGTTTCAGTGCAGGAGTTTCAGGGCATGTGATTCAGGGCGTGAGTTTCAGGATATGAGATTCATGGCATGAGTTTCAGAGCAGGAGTTTCAGGGCATGAGATTCAGATAATGAGTTTCAGGGTAGGTGATTCAGGGCAGGAGTTTCAGGACATGAGATTCAGTGCATGAGTTTCAGTGCAGGAACTTGAGGTCATGAGATTCAGTGCACGAGTTTCAGAGCATGAGATTCAGGGCATGAGATTCAGGGCATGAGTTTCAGGGCAGGAGATTCAGGGCAGGTGTTTCACTGCAAGAGTTTCAGGGCATGAGATTCAGGCATGAGATTTAGTACAGGAGATTCAGTGCATGAGTTTCAGGGCATGAGTTTCAGGGCAGAGTTGTAGGGCATGTGATTCAGGGCATGAGTTTCAGTGCATGAGTTTCAGGGCAGGAGTTTCTGGGTATGTGATTTAGGGCATGAGTTTCAGGGTATGTGATTTAGGGCATGAGTTTTCAGGGCATGAGATTCAGGGCTTGAGTTTCAGGGCATGAGGTTCAGGGCATGAGTTTCAGGTCATGAGATTCAGGGCATGAGTTTCAGTGCAGGAACTTGAGGGCATAAGATTCAGTGCACGAGTTTCAGAGCATGAGATTCAGGGCATGAGATTCAGGGCATGATTTTCAGGGCAGGAGATTCAGGGCAGGTGTTTCAGTGCAGGAGTTTCAGGGCATGAGATTCAGGGCATGAGATTCAGGGCATGAGATTCAGGGCATGAGTTTCAGGACAGGAGATTCAGGGCATGAGTTTCAGGGCAGGAGTTTCAGAGCATGTGATTCAGGGCGTGAGTTTCAGGATATGAGATTCAGAGCATGTGATTCAGGGCGTGAGTTTCAGGATATGAGATTCATGGCATGAGTTTCAGTGCAGGAGTTTCAGGGCATGAGATTCAGGGCATGAGTTTCAGTGCATGAGTTTGAGGGCAGGAGTTTCAAGGCATGAGATTCAGGGCATGAGTTTCAGTGCATGAGTTTGAGGGAAGGAGTTTCAGGGCATGAGATTCAGGGCATGAGTTTCAGGGCATGAGATCAGGGCAGGTATTTCAGGGCATGTAATTCAGGGCATGAGATTCTGGGCATATGATTCAGGGCAGGAGTTTTAGGGCATGTGATTCAGGGCATGAGTTTCAGTGCATGAGTTTCAGGGCAGGAGTTTCAGGGTATGTGATTTAGGGCATGAGTTTCAGGGCATGAGATTCAGGGCTTGAGTTTCAGGGCATGAGGTTCAGGGCATGAGTTTCAGGGCATGAGATTCAGGGCATGAGTTTCAGTGCAGGAACTTGAGGGCATGAGATTCAATGCACGAGTTTCAGAGCATGAGATTAAGGGCATGAGATTCAGGCATGATTTTCAGGGCAGGAGATTCAGGGCAGGTGTTTCAGTGCAGGAGTTTCAGGGCATGAGATTCAGGCATGAGTTTCAGGACAGGAGATTCAGGGCATGAGTTTCAGGGACATGAGTTTCAGGGCATGAGTTTCAGGGCAGGAGTTTCAGGGCATGTGATTCAGGGCGTGAGTTTCAGGATATGAGATTCATGGCATGAGTTTCAGAGCAGGAGTTTCAGGGCATGAGATTCAGAGCATGAGTTTCAGGGTAGGTGATTCAGGGCAGGAGTTTCAGGACATGAGATTCAGGGCATGAGTTTCAGTGCAGGAACTTGAGGTCATGAGATTCAGTGCACGAGTTTCAGAGCATGAGATTCAGGGCATGAGATTCAGGGCATGAGTTTCAGGCAGGAGATTCAGGGCAGGTGTTTCACTGCAAGTGTTTCAGGGCATGAGATTCAGGGCATGAGATTCAGGGCATGAGATTTAGTACAGGAGATTCAGTGCATGAGTTTCAGGGCATGAGTTTCAGGGCAGGAGTTGTAGGGCATGTGATTCAGGGCATGAGTTTCAGTGCATGAGTTTCAGGGCAGGAGTTTCTGGGTATGTGATTTAGGGCATGAGTTTCAGGGTATGTGATTTAGGGCATGAGTTTCAGGGCATGAGATTCAGGGCTTGAGTTTCAGGGCATGAGGTTCAGGGCATGAGTTTCAGGTCATGAGATTCAGGGCATGAGTTTCAGTGCAGGGAACTTGAGGGCATAAGATTCAGTGCACGAGTTTCAGAGCATGAGATTCAGGGCATGAGATTCAGGGCATGATTTTCAGGGCAGGAGATTCAGGGCAGGTGTTTCAGTGCAGGAGTTTCAGGGCATGAAATTCAGGGCATGAGATTCAGGGCATGAGTTTCAGGACAGGAGATTCAGGGCATGAGTTTCAGGGCATGAGTTTCAGGGCAGGAGTTTCAGAGCATGTGATTCAGGGCGTGAGTTTCAGGATATGAGATTCAGAGCATGTGATTCAGGGCGTGAGTTTCAGGATATGAGATTCATGGCATGAGTTTCAGTGCAGGAGTTTCAGGGCATGAGATTCAGGGCATGAGTTTCAGTGCATGAGTTTGAGGGAAGGAGTTTCAGGCATGAGATTCAGGGCATGAGTTTCAGGGCATGAGATCAGGGCAGGTATTTCAGGGCATGTAATTCAGGGCATGAGATTCTGGGCATATGATTCAGGGCAGGAGTTTTAGGGCATGTGATTCAGGGCATGAGTTTCAGTGCATGAGTTTCAGGGCAGGAGTTTCAGGGTATGTGATTTAGGGCATGAGTTTCAGGGCATGAGATTCAGGGCTTGAGTTTCAGGGCATGAGGTTCAGGGCATGAGTTTCAGGGCATGAGATTCAGGGCATGAGTTTCAGTGCAGGAACTTGAGGGCATGAGATTCAGTGCACGAGTTTCAGAGCATGAGATTCAGGGCATGAGATTCAGGGCATGATTTTCAGGGCAGGAGATTCAGGGCAGGTGTTTTAGTGCAGGAGTTTCAGGGCATGAGATTCAGGGCATGAGTTTCAGGGCATGAGATTCAGGGCATGAGATTCAGGGCATGAGTTTCAGGACAGGAGATTCAGGGCATGAGTTTCAGGATATGAGTTTCAGGGCATGAGTTTCAGGGCAGGAGTTTCAGGGCATGTGATTCAGGGCGTGAGTTTCAGGATATGAGATTCATGGCATGAGTTCAGTGCAGGAGTTTCAGGGCATGAGATTCAGAGCATGAGTTTTCAGGGTAGGTGATTCAGGGCAGGAGTTTCAGGACATGAGATTCAGGGCATGAGTTTCAGTGCAGGAAATTGAGGTCATGAGATTCAGTGCACGAGTTTCAGAGCATGAGATTCAGGGCCATGAGATTCAGGGCATGAGTTTCAGGGCAGGAGATTCAGGGCAGGTGTTTCACTGCAAGAGTTTCAGGGCATGAGATTCAGGGCATGAGATTCAGGGCATGAGATTTAGTACAGGAGATTCAGTGCATGAGTTTCAGGGCATGAGTTTCAGGGCAGGAGTTGAGGGCATGTGATTCAGGGCATGAGTTTCAGTGCATGAGTTTCAGGGCAGGAGTTTCTGGGTATGTGATTTAGGGCATGAGTTTCAGGGCATGAGATTCAGGGCTTGAGTTTCACGGCATGAGGTTCAGGGCATGAGTTTCAGGTCATGAGATTCAGGGCATGAGTTTCAGTCCAGGAACTTGAGGGCATGAGATTCAGTGCATGAGTTTCAGAGCAGGAGATTCAGGGCAGGTGTTTCAGTGCAGGACTTTCAGGGCATGAGATTCAGGGCATGAGATTCAGGGCTTGAGTTTAAGGGCATGAGTTTCAGGGCATAAGTTTCAGGACATGAGTTTCAGGGAATGAGATTCAGGACATGAGTTTCAGAGCATGAGTTTCAGTGCAGGAACTTGAGGGCATGAGATTCAGGGCATGAGTTTCAGGACAGGAGATTCAGGGCATGAGTTTCAGGGCATGAGTTTCAGGGCATGAGTTTCAGGGCAGAAGTTTCAGGGCATGTAATTCAGGGCGTGAGTTTCAGGATATGAGATTCATGGCAAGAGTTTCAGTGCAGGAGTTTCAGGGCATGAGATTCAGGGCATGAGTTTCAGGGGCATGAGATTCAGGACAGCAGTTTCAAGGCATGAGATTCAGGGCATGAGTTTCAGTGCATGAGTTTGAGGGCAGGAGTTTCAAGGCATGAGATTCAGGGCATGAGTTTCAGTGCATGAGTTTAAGGGCAGGAGTTTCAGGGCATGAGATTCAGGGCATGAGTTTCAGGGCATGAGATTCAGGGCAGGTATTTCAGGGCATGTAATTCAGGGCATGAGTTTCTGGGCAGATGATTCAGGGCAGGAGTTTTAGGGCATGTGATTCAGGGCATGAGTTTCAGGGCAGGAGTTTCAGGGTATGTGATTTAGGGCATGAGTTCCAGGGCATGAGGTTCAGGGCATGAGTTTCAGGGCATGAGATTCAGGGCATGAGTTTCAGTGCAGGAACTTGAGGGCATGAGATTCAGTGCACGAGTTTCAGAGCATGAGATTCAGGGCATGAGATTCAGGGCATGATTTTCAGGGCAGGAGATTCAGGGCAGGTGTTTCAGGGCATGAGATTCAGGGCATGAGTTTCAGGACAGGAGATTCAGGGCATGAGTTTCAGGGCGTGAGTTTCAGGATATGAGATTCATGGCATGAGTTTCAGTGCAGGAGGTTCAGGGCATGAGATTCAGGGCATGAGTTTCAGGGTAGGTGATTCAGGGCAGGAGTTTCAAGACATGAGATTCAGGTCATGAGTTTCAGTGCAGGAACTTGAGGTCATGAGATTCAGTGCACGACTTTCAGAGCGTGAGATTCAGGGCATGAGATTCAGGGCATGAGTTTTAGGACATGAGATTCAGGGCATGAGTTTCAGTTCAGGAACTTGAGGTCATGAGATTCAGTGCACGAGTTTCAGAGCATGAGATTCAGGGCATGAGATTCAGGGCATGAGTTTCAGGGCAGGAGATTCAGGGCAGGTGTTTCACTGCAAGAGTTTCAGGGCATGAGATTCAGGGCATGAGATTTAGTACAGGAGATTCAGTGCATGAGTTTCAGGGCATGAGTTTCAGGGCAGGAGTTGTAGGGCATGTGATTCAGGGCATGAGTTTCAGTGCATGAGTTTCAGGGCAGGAGTTTCTGGGTATGTGATTTAGGGCATGAGTTTCAGGGTATGTGATTTAGGGCATGAGTTTTCAGGGCATGAGATTCAGGGCTTGAGTTTCAGGGCATGAGGTTCAGGGCATGAGTTTCAAGTCATGAGATTCAGGGCATGATTTTCAGGGCAGGAGATTCAGGGCAGGTGTTTCAGTGCAGGAGTTTCAGGGCATGAGATTCAGGGCATGAGATTCAGGGCATGAGATTCAGGGCATGAGTTTCAGGACAGGAGATTCAGGGCATGAGTTTCAGGGCATGAGTTTCAGGGCAGGAGTTTCAGAGCATGTGATTCAGGGGCGTGAGTTTCAGGATATGAGATTCAGAGCATGTGATTCAGGGCGTGAGTTTCAGGATATGAGATTCATGGCATGAGTTTCAGTGCAGGAGTTTCAGGGCATGAGATTCAGGGCATGAGTTTCAGTGCATGAGTTTGAGGGCAGGAGTTGCAAGGCATGAGATTCAGGGCATGAGTTTCAGTGCATGAGTTTGAGGGAAGGAGTTTCAGGGCATGAGATTCAGGGCATGAGTTTCAGGGCATGAGATCAGGGCAGGTATTTCAGGGCATGTAATTCAGGGCATGAGATTCTGGGCATATGATTCAGGGCAGGAGTTTTAGGGCATGTGATTCAGGGCATGAGTTTCAGTGCATGAGTTTCAGGGCAGGAGTTTCAGGGTATGTGATTTAGGGCATGAGTTTCAGGGCATGAGATTCAGGGCTTGAGTTTCAGGGCATGAGGTTCAGGGCATGAGTTTCAGGGCATGAGATTCAGGGCATGAGTTTCAGTGCAGGAACTTGAGGGCATGAGATTCAATGCACGAGTTTCAGAGCATGAGATTAAGGGCATGAGATTCAGGGCATGATTTTCAGGGCAGGAGATTCAGGGCAGGTGTTTCAGTGCAGGAGTTTCAGGGCATGAGATTCAGGGCATGAGTTTCAGGGCATGAGTTTCAGGACAGGAGATTCAGGGCATGAGTTTCAGGACATGAGTTTCAGGGCATGAGTTTCAGGGCAGGAGTTTCAGGGCATGTGATTCAGGGCGTGAGTTTCAGGATATGAGATTCATGGCATGAGTTTCAGAGCAGGAGTTTCAGGGCATGAGATTCAGAGCATGAGTTTCAGGGTAGGTGATTCAGGGCAGGAGTTTCAGGACATGAGATTCAGGGCATGAGTTTCAGTGCAGGAACTTGAGGTCATGAGATTCAGTGCACGAGTTTCAGAGCATGAGATTCAGGGCATGAGATTCAGGGCATGAGTTTCAGGGCAGGAGATTCAGGGCAGGTGTTTCACTGCAAGTGTTTCAGGGCATGAGATTCAGGGCATGAGATTCAGGGCATGAGATTTAGTACAGGAGATTCAGTGCATGAGTTTCAGGGCATGAGTTTCAGGGCAGGAGTTGTAGGCATGTGATTCAGGGCATGAGTTTCAGTGCATGAGTTTCAGGGCAGGAGTTTCTGGGTATGTGATTTAGGGCATGAGTTTCAGGGTATGTGATTTAGGGCATGAGTTTCAGGGCATGAGATTCAGGGCTTGAGTTTCAGGGCATGAGGTTCAGGGCATGAGTTTCAGGTCATGAGATTCAGGGCATGAGTTTCAGTGCAGGAACTTGAGGGCATAAGATTCAGTGCACGAGTTTCAGAGCATGAGATTCAGGGCATGAGATTCAGGGCATGATTTTCAGGGCAGGAGATTCAGGGCAGGTGTTTCAGTGCAGGAGTTTCAGGGCATGAGATTCAGGGCATGAGATTCAGGGCATGAGTTTCAGGACAGGAGATTCAGGGCATGAGTTTCAGGGCATGAGTTTCAGGGCAGGAGTTTCAGAGCATGTGATTCAGGGCGTGAGTTTCAGGATATGAGATTCAGAGCATGTGATTCAGGGCGTGAGTTTCAGGATATGAGATTCATGGCATGAGTTTCAGTGCAGGAGTTTCAGGGCATGAGATTCAGGGCATGAGTTTCAGTGCATGAGTTTGAGGGAAGGAGTTTCAGGGCATGAGATTCAGGGCATGAGTTTCAGGGCATGAGATCAGGGCAGGTATTTCAGGGCATGTAATTCAGGCATGAGATTCTGGGCATATGATTCAGGGCAGGAGTTTTAGGGCATGTGATTCAGGGCATGAGTTTCAGTGCATGAGTTTCAGGGCAGGAGTTTCAGGGTATGTGATTTAGGGCATGAGTTTCAGGGCATGAGATTCAGGGCTTGAGTTTCAGGGCATGAGGTTCAGGGCATGAGTTTCAGGGCATGAGATTCAGGGCATGAGTTTCAGTGCAGGAACTTGAGGGCATGAGATTCAGTGCACGAGTTTCAGAGCATGAGATTCAGGGCATGAGATTCAGGGCATGATTTTCAGGGCAGGAGATTCAGGGCAGGTGTTTTAGTGCAGGAGTTTCAGGGCATGAGATTCAGGGCATGAGTTTCAGGGCATGAGATTCAGGGCATGAGATTCAGGGCATGAGTTTCAGGACAGGAGATTCAGGGCATGAGTTTCAGGACATGAGTTTCAGGGCAGGAGTTTCAGGGCATGTGATTCAGGGCGTGAGTTTCAGGATATGAGATTCATGGCATGAGTTTCAGTGCAGGAGTTTCAGGGCATGAGATTCAGAGCATGAGTTTCAGGGTAGGTGATTCAGGGCAGGAGTTTCAGGACATGAGATTCAGGGCATGAGTTTCAGTGCAGGAAATTGAGGTCATGAGATTCAGTGCACGAGTTTCAGAGCATGAGATTCAGGGCATGAGATTCAGGGCATGAGTTTCAGGGCAGGAGATTCAGGGCAGGTGTTTCACTGCAAGAGTTTCAGGGCATGAGATTCAGGGCATGAGATTCAGGGCATGAGATTTAGTACAGGAGATTCAGTGCATGAGTTTCAGGGCATGAGTTTCAGGGCAGGAGTTGAGGGCATGTGATTCAGGGCATGAGTTTCAGTGCATGAGTTTCAGGGCAGGAGTTTCTGGGTATGTGATTTAGGGCATGAGTTTCAGGGCATGAGATTCAGGGCTTGAGTTTCACGGCATGAGGTTCAGGGCATGAGTTTCAGGTCATGAGATTCAGGGCATGAGTTTCAGTCCAGGAACTTGAGGGCATGAGATTCAGTGCATGAGTTTCAGAGCAGGAGATTCAGGGCAGGTGTTTCAGTGCAGGACTTTCAGGGCATGAGATTCAGGGCATGAGATTCAGGGCTTGAGTTTAAGGGCATGAGTTTCAGGGCATAAGTTTCAGGACATGAGTTTCAGGGAATGAGATTCAGGACATGAGTTTCAGGGCATGAGTTTCAGTGCAGGAACTTGAGGGCATGAGATTCAGGGCATGAGTTTCAGGACAGGAGATTCAGGGCATGAGTTTCAGGGCATGAGTTTCAGGGCATGAGTTTCAGGGCAGAAGTTTCAGGGCATGTAATTCAGGGCGTGAGTTTCAGGATATGAGATTCATGGCAAGAGTTTCAGTGCAGGAGTTTCAGGGCATGAGATTCAGGGCATGAGTTTCAGGGCATGAGATTCAGGACAGCAGTTTCAAGGCATGAGATTCAGGGCATGAGTTTCAGTGCATGAGTTTGAGGGCAGGAGTTTCAAGGCATGAGATTCAGGGCATGAGTTTCAGTGCATGAGTTTGAGGGCAGGAGTTTCAGGGCATGAGATTCAGGGCATGAGTTTCAGGGCATGAGACTCAGGGCAGGTATTTCAGGGCATGTAATTCAGGGCATGAGTTTCTGGGCAGATGATTCAGGGCAGGAGTTTTAGGGCATGTGATTCAGGGCATGAGTTTCAGGGCAGGAGTTTCAGGGTATGTGATTTAGGGCATGAGTTTCAGGGCATGAGGTTCAGGGCATGAGTTTCAGGGCATGAGATTCAGGGCATGAGTTTCAGTGCAGGAACTTGAGGGCATGAGATTCAGTGCACGAGTTTCAGAGCATGAGATTCAGGGCATGAGATTCAGGGCATGATTTTCAGGGCAGGAGATTCAGGGCAGGTGTTTCAGGGCATGAGATTCAGGGCATGAGTTTCAGGACAGGAGATTCAGGGCATGAGTTTCAGGGCATGAGTTTCAGGGCAGGAGTTTCAGGGCATGTGATTCAGGGCGTGAGTTTCAGGATATGAGATTCATGGCATGAGTTTCAGTGCAGGAGTTTCAGGGCATGAGATTCAGGGCATGAGTTTCAGGGTAGGTGATTCAGGGCAGGAGTTTCAAGACATGAGATTCAGGTCATGAGTTTCAGTGCAGGAACTTGAGGTCATGAGATTCAGTGCACGACTTTCAGAGCGTGAGATTCAGGGCATGAGATTCAGGGCATGAGTTTTAGGACAGGAGATTCAGGGCATGAGTTTCAGGGCATGAGTTTCAGGGCATGAGTTTCAGGGCAGGAGTTTTAGGGCATGAGTTTCAGGGAATGAGATTCAGGGCTTGAGTTTCAGGGCATGAGGTTCAGGGCATGAGTTTCAGGTCATGAGATTCAGGGCATGAGTTTCAGTCCAGGAACTTGAGGGCATGAGATTCAGTGCATGAGTTTCAGAGCATGAGATTCAGGGCATGATTTTCAGGGCAGGAGATTCAGGGCAGGTGTTTCAGTGCAGGAGTTTCAGGGCATGAGATTCAGGGCATGAGATTCAGGGCATGAGTTTCAGGACAGGAGATTCAGGGCATGAGTTTCAGTGCAGGAGTTTCAGGGCATGAGATTCAGGGCATGAGTTTTAGGACAGGAGATTCAAGGCATGAGTTTCAGGGCATGAGTTTCAGGGCAGGAGTTTCAGGGCAGGAGTTTTAGGGCATGAGTTTCAGTGCAAAAGTTTCAGGGCAGGAGTTTCAGGGTATGTGATTTAGGGCATGAGTTTCAGGGCATGAGATTCAGGGCTTGAGTTTCAGGGCATGAGGTTCAGGGCATGAGTTTCAGGTCATGAGATTCAGGGCATGAGTTTCAGTCCAGGAACTTGAGGGCATGAGATTCAGTGCATGAGTTTTCAGAGCATGAGATTCAGGGCATGAGATTCAGTACATGATTTTCAGGGCAGGAGATTCAGAGCAGGTGTTTCAGTGCAGGAGTTTCAGGGCATGAGATTCAGGGCATGAGATTCAGGGCATGAGTTTCAGGGCATGAGTTTCAGGGCAGGAGTTTCAGAGCATGTGATTCAGGGCGTGAGTTTCAGGATATGAGATTCAGAGCATGTGATTCAGGGCGTGAGTTTCAGGATATGAGATTCATGGCATGAGTTTCAGTGCAGGAGTTTCAGGGCATGAGATACAGGGCATGAGTTTCAGTGCATGAGTTTGAGGGCAGGAGTTTCAAGGCATGAGATTCAGGGCATGAGTTTCAGTGCATGAGTTTGAGGGAAGGAGTTTCAGGGCATGATATTCAGGGCATGAGTTTCAGGGCATGAGATCAGGGCAGGTATTTCAGGGCATGTAATTCAGGGCATGAGATTCTGGGCATATGATTCAGGGCAGGAGTTTTAGGGCATGTGATTCAGGGCATGAGTTTCAGTGCATGAGTTTCAGGGCAGGAGTTTCAGGGTATGTGATTTAGGGCATGAGTTTCAGGGCATGATATTCAGGGCTTGAGTTTCAGGGCATGAGGTTCAGGGCATGAGTTTCAGGGCATGAGATTCAGGGCATGAGTTTCAGTGCAGGAACTTGAGGGCATGAGATTCAGTGCACGAGTTTCAGAGCATGAGATTCAGGGCATGAGATTCAGGGCATGATTTTCAGGGCAGGAGATTCAGGGCAGGTGTTTCAGTGCAGGAGTTTCAGGGCATGAGATTCAGGGCATGAGTTTCAGGGCATGAGTTTCGAGACAGGAGATTCAGGGCATGAGTTTCAGGACATGAGTTTCAGGGCATGAGTTTCAGGGCAGGAGTTTCAGGGCATGTGATTCAGGGCGTGAGTTTCAGGATATGAGATTCATGGCATGAGTTTCAGGGTAGGTGATTCAGGGCAGGAGTTTCAGGACATGAGATTCAGGGCATGAGTTTCAGTGCAGGAACTTGAGGTCATGAGATTCAGTGCACGAGTTTCAGAGCATGAGATTCAGGGCATGAGATTCAGGGCATGAGTTTCAGGGCAGGAGATTCAGGGCAGGTGTTTCACTGCAAGAGTTTCAGGGCATGAGATTCAGGGCATGAGATTCAGGGCATGAGATTTAGTACAGAGATTCAGTGCATGAGTTTCAGTGCATGAGTTTCAGGGCAGGAGTTGTAGGGCATGTGATTCAGGGCATGAGTTTCAGTGCATGAGTTTCAGGGCAGGAGTTTCTGGGTATGTGATTTAGGGCATGAGTTTCAGGGTATGTGATTTAGGGCATGAGTTTCAGGGCATGAGATTCAGGGCTTGAGTTTCAGGCATGAGGTTCAGGGCATGAGTTTCAGGTCATGAGATTCAGGGCATGAGTTTCAGTGCAGGAACTTGAGGGCATAAGATTCAGTGCACGAGTTTCAGAGCATGAGATTCAGGGC
>NW_027275997.1:0-46529 GCF_030028105.1 Mobula birostris | reverse complement strand
GGGGTTACAGAGACAGAGAGGGGTGTAGGGGCTGGAGGGGGTTACAGAGACGGAGGGGTGTAGGGCTGGAGGGGGTTACAGAGACAGTGGGGGTGTAGGGGCTGGAGGGGGTTACAGAGACAGGGAGGGGTGTAGGGGATGGAGGGGTTACAGAGACGGGGAGGGGTGTAGGGGATGGAGGAGTTACAGAGACAGGGAGGGGTGTAGGGGATGGAGGGGTTACAGAGACAGGGAGGGGTGTAGGGGATGGAGGGGATTACACAGACAGGGTGGGGTGTAGGGGATGGAGGGGGTTACAGAGACGGAGGGGTGTAGGGAATGGAGGGGGTTACAGAGACGGAGGGGTGTAGGGACTGGAGGGGGTTACAGAGACAGGGAGGGGTGTAGGGGATGGAGGGGTTACAGAGACAGAGAGGGGTTGTAGGGGATGGAGGGGGTTAGAGAGACAGGGAGGGGTGTAGGGGATGGAGGTGGTTACAGAGACAGGGAGGGGTGAAGGGGATGCAGGATGTTACAGAGACAGGGAGGGGTGTAGGGGATGGAGGAGTTTACAGAGACAGGGAGGGGTGTAGGGGAGGGAGGGGGTTACAGAGACAGAGAGGGGTGTAGGGGATGGAGGGGCTTAGAGAGACAGGGAGGGGTGTAGGGGATGCAGGATGTTACAGAGACAGGGAGCGGTGTAGGGGCTGGAGGGGGTTACAGAGACGGAGGGGTGTAGGGGCTGGAGGGGGTTACAGAGACGGGGGGGGGTAGGGGCTGGAGGGGGTTACAGAGACAGGGAGGGGTGTAGGGGATGGAGGGGGTTAGAGAGACAGGGAGGTGTGTAGGGGATGGAGGGGTTACAGAGACGGGGGGGGTGTAGGGGCTGGAGGGGGTTACAGAGACAGGGAGGGGTGTAGGGGATGGAGGGGGTTAGAGAGACAGGGAGGGGTGTAGGGGATGCAGGATGTTACAGAGACAGGGAGCGGTGTAGGGGCTGGAGGGGGTTACAGAGACGGAGGGGTGTAGGGGCTGGAGGGGGTTACAGAGACGGGGGGGTGTAGGGGCTGGAGGGGGTTACAGAGACAGGGAGGGGTGTAGGGGATGGAGGGGGTTAGAGAGACAGGGAGGGGTGTAGGGGATGGAGGGGTTACAGAGAGGGAGGGGTGTAGGGGATGGAGGGGTTACAGAGACAGAGAGGGTGTAGGGGATGGAGGGGGTTACAGAGACAGTGGGGGTGTAGGGGCTGGAGGGGGTTACAGAGACAGGGAGGGGTGTAGGGGATGGAGGGGGTTACAGAGACGGGGAGGGGTGTAGGGGATGGAGGGGTTACAGAGACAGGGAGGGGTGTAGGGGATGGAGGGGATTACACAGACGGGGGAGGGGTGTAGGGGATGGAGGGGGTTAGAGAGACAGGGAGGGTTGTAGGGGATGCAGGATGTTACAGAGACAGGGAGCGGTGTAGGGGGTGGAGGAGGTTACAGAGACGGAGGGGTGTAGGGGCTGGTGGGGGTTACAGAGACGGGGGGTGTAGGGGCTGAAGGGGTTACAGAGACAGGGAGGGGTGTAGGGGATGGAGGGGTTACAGGATCAGAGAGGGGTGTAGGGGATGGAGGGGTTACAGAGACAGGGAGGGGTGTAGGGGATGGAGGGGGTTACAGAGACAGGGAGGGGTGTAGGGGATGGAGGGGATTACATAGACAGGGTGGGGTGTAGGGGATGGAGGGGGTTACAGAGACAGGGAGGGGTGTAGGGATGGAGGGGGTTACAGAGACGGAGGTGTGTAGGGGATGGAGCGGGTTAGAGAGACAGGGAGGGGTGTAGGGGATGGTGGGGTTACAGAGACAGGGAGGCGTGTAGGGGCTGGAAGGGTTTACAGAGACAGGGAGGGGTGTAGGGGATGCAGGATGTTACAGAGACAGGGAGGGGTGTTGGAATGGAGGGGGTTACAGAGACGGAGGGGTGTAGGGAATGGAGGGGGTTACAGTGACGGAGGGGTGTAGGGGCTGGAGGGGGTTACAAAGACAGGGAGGGGGTGTAGGGCATGTAGGGGTAACAAAGACGGAGGTGTGTACGGGATGGAGGGGGTTACAGAGACAGGGAAGGGTGTAGGGGCTGGAGGGGGTTACAGAGACGGAGGGGTGTAGGGGCTGGAGGGGGTTACAGAGACAGTGGGGGGTGTAGGGGCTGGAGGGGGTTACAGAGACAGGGAGGGGTGTAGGGGATGGAGGGGTTACAGAGACGGGGAGGGGTGTAGGGGATGGAGGAGTTACAGAGACAGGGAGGGGTGTAGGGGATGGAGGGGTTACAGAGACAGGGAGGGGTGTAGGGGATGGAGGGGATTACACAGACAGGGTGGGGTGTAGGGGATGGAGGGGGTTACAGAGACAGGGAGGGGTGTAGGGGATGGAGGGGGTTACAGAGACGAAGGGGTGTAGGGGATGGAGGGGGTTAGAGAGACAGGGAGGGGTGTAGGGGATGGAGGGGTTACAGAGACAGGGAGGGGTGTAGGGGCTGGAAGGGGTTACAGAGACAGGGAGGGGTGTAGGGGATGCAGGATGTTACAGAGACAGGGAGGGGTGTTGGGAATGGAGGGGGTTACAGAGACGGAGGGGTGTAGGGAATGGAGGGGGTTACAGAGACGGAGGGGTGTAGGGACTGGAGGGGGTTACAGAGACAGGGAGGGGTGTAGGGGATGGAGGGGTTACAGAGACAGAGAGGGGTGTAGGGGACGGAGGGGGTTAGAGAGACAGGGAGGGGTGTAGGGGATGGAGGTGGTTACAGAGACAGGGAGGGGTGAAGGGGATGCAGGATGTTACAGAGACAGGGAGGGGTGTAGGGGATGGAGGAGTTTACAGAGACAGGGAGGGGTGTAGGGGAGGGAGGGGGTTACAGAGACAGAGAGGGGTGTAGGGGATGGAGGGGGTTAGAGAGACAGGGAGGGGTGTAGGGGATGCAGGATGTTACAGAGACAGGGAGCGGTGTAGGGGCTGGAGGGGGTTACAGAGACGGAGGGGTGTAGGGGCTGGAGGGGGTTACAGAGACGGGGGGGTGTAGGGGCTGGAGGGGGTTACAGAGACAGGGAGGGGTGTAGGGGATGGAAGGGGTTAGAGAGACAGGGAGGGGTGTAGGGGATGGAGGGGTTACAGAGACAGAGAGGGTGTAGGGGATGGAGGGGGTTAGAGAGACAGGGAGGGGTGTAGGGGATGGAGGGGGTTACAGAGACAGAAGGCGGCGTAGGGGGTGGAGGGGGTTACAGAGACGGAGGGGTGTAGGGGCTGGAGGGGGTTACAGAGACAGTGGGGGTGTAGGGGCTGGAGGGGGTTACAGAGACAGGGAGGGGTGTAGGGGATGGAGGGGTTACAGAGACGGGGAGGGGTGTAGGGGATGGAGGGGTTACAGAGACAGGGAGGGGTGTAGGGGATGGAGGGGATTACACAGACAGGGTGGGGTGTAGGGGATGGAGGGGGTTACAGAGACAGAGAGGGGTGTAGGGGATGGAGGGGGTTACAGAGACGGAGGGGTGTAGGGGATGGAGGGGGTTAGAGAGACAGGGAGGGGTGTAGTGGATGGAGGGGTTACAGAGACAGGGAGGGGTGTAGGGGCTGGAAGGGGTTACAGAGACAGGGAGGGGTGTAGGGGATGCAGGATGTTACAGAGACAGGGAGGGGTGTTGGGAATGGAGGGGGTTACAGAGACGGAGGGGTGTAGCGAATGGAGGGGGTTACAGAGACGGAGGGGTGTAGGGGCTGGACGGGGTTACAGAGACAGGGAGGGGTGTAGGGGATGGAGGGGTTACAGAGACAGGGAGGGGTGTAGGGGATGCAGGATGTTACAGAGACGGAGCGGTGTAGGGGGTGGAGGGGGTTACAGAGACGGAGGGGTGTAGAGGCTGGAGGGGTTACAGAGACGGAGGGGTGTAGGGGCTGGAGGGGGTTACAGAGACAGGGGGGGTGTAGGGGCTGGAGGGGGTTACAGAGACAGGGAGGGGTGTAGGGGATGGAGGGGTTACAGAGACGGGGAGGGGTGTAGGGGATGGAGGGGTTACAGAGACAGGGAGGGGTGTAGGGGATGGAGGGGTTACAGAGACAGGGAGGGGTGTAGGGGATGGAGGGGATTACACAGACAGGGTGGGGTGTAGGCGATGGAGGGGGTTACAGAGACGGAGGGGTGTAGGGGATGGAGGGTTTACAGAGACTGGGAGGGCTGTAGGGGATGGAGGGGGTTACAGAGACAGGGAGGGGTGTAGGGGATGGAGGAGGTTACAGAGACGGAGGGGTGTAGGGGAGGGAGGGGGTTACAGAGACAGAGAGGGGTGTAGGGGATGGAGGGGGTTAGAGAGACGGAGGGTTGTAGGGGATGCAGGATGTTACAGAGACGGAGCGGTGTAGGGGGTGAAGGGGGTTACAGAGACGGAGGGGTGTAGGGGCTGGAGGGGGTTACAGAGACGGAGGGGTGTAGGGGCTGGAGGGGGTTACAGAGACGGGGGGTGTAGGGGCTGGAAGGGGTTACAGAGACAGGGAGGGGTGTAGGGGATGGAGGGGTTACAGGATCAGGGAGGGGTGTAGGGGATGGAGGGGATTACATAGACAGGGTGGGGTGTAGGGGATGGAGGGGGTTACAGAGACAGGGAGGGGTGTAGGGGATGGAGGGGGTTACGGAGACGGAGGTGTGTAGGGGATGGAGCGGGTTAGAGAGACAGGGAGGGGTGTAGGGGATGGTGGGGTTACAGAGACTGGGAGGGGTGTAGGGGCTGGAAAGGGTTACAGAGACAGGGAGGGGTGTAGGGGATGCAGGATGTTACAGAGACAGGGAGGGGTGTTGGGAATGGAGGGGGTTACAGAGACGGAGGGGTGTAGGGAATGGAGGGGGTTACAGTGACGGAGGGGTGTAGGGGCTGGAGGGGGTTACAGAGACAGGGAGGGGTGTAGGGGATGCAGGATGTTACAGAGACAGGGAGCGGTGTAGGGGGTGGAGGGGGTTACAGAGACGGAGGGGTGTAGGGGATGGAGTGGGTTACAGAGACAGGGAGGGGTGTAGGGGATGGAGGGGTTATAGAGACAGGGAGGGGTGTAGGGGATGGAGGGGGTTACAGAGACAGGGAGAAGTGTAGGGGATGGAGGGTTTACAGAGACTGGGAGGGGTTTAGGGAATGGAGGGGTGACAGAGACGGGGAGGGGTGTAGGGGATGCAGGATGTTACAGAGACAGGGAGGGGTGTTGGGAATGGAGGGGGTTGCAGAGACGGAGGGGTGTAGGGAATGGAGGGGGTTACAGAGACAGGGAGGGGTGTAGGGGCTGGAAGGGGTTACAGAGACGGAGGGGTTTAGGGATGGAGGGGGGTTACAGAGACAGGGAGGGGTGTTGGGAATGGAGGGGGTTACAGAGACGGAGGGGTGTAGGGAATGGAGGGGGTTACAGAGACAGGGAGGGGTGTAGGGGATGGAGGGTTACAAAGACGGAGGGGTGTACGAATGGAGGGGGTTACAGAGACAGGGAAGGGTGTAGGGATGGAGGGGGTTACAGAGACATGGAGGGGTGTAGGGGATAGAGGGCGTTACAGAGACAAGGAGGGGTGTAGGGGATGGAGGGGTTACAGAGACAGGGAGGGGTGTAGGGGATGCAGGATGTTACAGAGACAGGGAGCGGTGTAGGGGTGGAGGGGGGTTACAGAGACAGGAGGGTGTAGGGGATGGAGGTGGTTACAGAGACAGGGAGGGGTGTAGGGAATGGAGGGGTTACAGAGACAGGGAGGGGTTTAGGGAATGGAGGGGTGACAGAGACGGGGAGGGGTGTAGGGGATGCAGGATGTTACAGAGACAGGGAGGGGTTAGTGGATGGAGGGGTTACAGAGACAGGGAGGGGTGTTGGGAATGCATGGGGTTACAGAGACGGAGGGGTGTTCGGAATGGAGGGGGTTACAGAGACAGGGAGGGATGTCGGGGATGGAAGGCGTTACAGAAACAGGAAGGGGTGTAGTGATGGAGGGGGTTACAGAGACAGTGAGGTGTGTAGGGATGGAGGGGTTTACAGAGACAGGAGGGGTTTAGGGAATGGAGGGGTGACAGAGACGGGGAGGGGTGTAGGGGATGCAGGATGTTACAGAGACAGGGAGGGTGTTGGGAATGGAGGGGGTTGCAGAGACGGAGGGGTGTAGGGAATGGGGGGGTTACAGAGACAGGGAGGGGTGTAGGGGCTGGAAGGGGTTACAGAGACGGAGGGGTTTTAGGGGATGGAGGGGGTTACAGAGACAGGGAGGGGTGTTGGGAATGGAGGGGGTTACAGAGACGGAGGGGTGTAGGGAATGGAGGTGGTTACAGAGACGGAGGTGTGTAGGGGCTGGAGGGGGTTACAGAGACAGGGAGGGGTGTAGGGGATGGAGGGTTACAAAGACGGAGGGGTGTACGGAATGGAGGGGTTACAGAGACAGGGAAGGTGTAGGGGATGGAGGGGGTTACAGAGACATGGAGGGGTGTAGGGGATAGAGGGCGTTACAGAGACAAGGAGGGGTGTAGGGGATGGAGGGGGTTACAGAGACGGGGAGGGGTGTAGGGGATGCAGGATGTTACAGAGACAGGGAGCGGTGTAGGGGTGGAGCGGGGTTACAGAGACAGGGAGGGGTGTAGGGGATGGAGGTGGTTACAGAGACAGGGAGGGGTGAAGGGGATGCAGGATGTTACAGAGACAGGGAGGGTGTAGGGGATGGAGGAGTTTACAGAGACAGGGAGGGGTGTAGGGGAGGGAGGGGGTTACAGAGACAGAGAGGGGTGTAGGGGATGGAGGGGTTAGAGAGACAGGGAGGGTGTAGGGGATGCAGGATGTTACAGAGACAGGGAGCGGTGTTAGGGGCTGGAGGGGGTTACAGAGACGGAGGGGTGTAGGGGCTGGAGGGGGTTACAGAGACGGGGGGGTGTAGGGGCTGGAGGGGGTTACAGAGACAGGGAGGGGTGTAGGGGATGGAAGGGGTTAGAGAGACAGGGAGGGGTGTAGGGGATGGAGGGGTTACAGAGACAGAGAGGGTGTAGGGGATGGAGGGGGTTAGAGAGACAGGGAGGGGTGTAGGGATGGAGGGGTTACAGAGACAGAAGGCGGCGTAGGGGGTGGAGGGGGTTACAGAGACGGAGGGGTGTAGGGGCTGGAGGGGTTACAGAGACAGTGGGGGTGTAGGGGCTGGAGGGGGTTACAGAGACAGGGAGGGGTGTAGGGGATGGAGGGTTACAGAGACGGGGAGGGGTGTAGGGGATGGAGGGTTACAGAGACAGGGAGGGGTGTAGGGGATGGAGGGGATTACACAGACAGGGTGGGGTGTAGGGATGGAGGGGGTTACAGAGACAGAGAGGGGTGTAGGGATGGAGGGGTTACAGAGACGGAGGGGTGTAGGGGATGGAGGGGGTTAGAGAGACAGGGAGGGGTGTAGTGGATGGAGGGGTTACAGAGACAGGGAGGGGTGTAGGGGCTGGAAGGGTTACAGAGACAGGGAGGGGTGTAGGGGATGCAGGATGTTACAGAGACAGGGAGGGGTGTTGGGAATGGAGGGGTTACAGAGACGGAGGGGTGTAGCGAATGGAGGGGGTTACAGAGACGGAGGGGTGTAGGGGCTGGACGGGGTTACAGAGACAGGGAGGGGTGTAGGGGATGGAGGGGTTACAGAGACAGGGAGGGGTGTAGGGGATGCAGGATGTTACAGAGACGGAGCGGTGTAGGGGGTGGAGGGGGTTACAGAGACGGAGGGGTGTAGAGGCTGGAGGGGTTACAGAGACGGAGGGGTGTAGGGGCTGGAGGGGGTTACAGAGACAGGGGGGGTGTAGGGGCTGGAGGGGGTTACAGAGACAGGGAGGGGTGTAGGGGATGGAGGGGTTACAGAGACGGGGAGGGGTGTAGGGGATGGAGGGGTTACAGAGACAGGGAGGGGTGTAGGGGATGGAGGGGTTACAGAGACAGGGAGGGGTGTAGGGGATGGAGGGGATTACACAGACAGGGTGGGGTGTAGGCGATGGAGGGGGTTACAGAGACGGAGGGGTGTAGGGGATGGAGGGTTTACAGAGACTGGGAGGGCTGTAGGGGATGGAGGGGGTTACAGAGACAGGGAGGGGTGTAGGGGATGGAGGAGGTTACAGAGACGGAGGGGTGTAGGGGAGGGAGGGGGTTACAGAGACAGAGAGGGGTGTAGGGGATGGAGGGGGTTAGAGAGACGGAGGGTTGTAGGGGATGCAGGATGTTACAGAGACGGAGCGGTGTAGGGGGTGAAGGGGGTTACAGAGACGGAGGGGTGTAGGGGCTGGAGGGGGTTACAGAGACGGAGGGGTGTAGGGGCTGGAGGGGGTTACAGAGACGGGGGGTGTAGGGGCTGGAAGGGGTTACAGAGACAGGGAGGGGTGTAGGGGATGGAGGGGTTACAGGATCAGGGAGGGGTGTAGGGGATGGAGGGGATTACATAGACAGGGTGGGGTGTAGGGGATGGAGGGGGTTACAGAGACAGGGAGGGGTGTAGGGGATGGAGGGGGTTACGGAGACGGAGGTGTGTAGGGGATGGAGCGGGTTAGAGAGACAGGGAGGGGTGTAGGGGATGGTGGGGTTACAGAGACTGGGAGGGGTGTAGGGGCTGGAAAGGGTTACAGAGACAGGGAGGGGTGTAGGGGATGCAGGATGTTACAGAGACAGGGAGGGGTGTTGGGAATGGAGGGGGTTACAGAGACGGAGGGGTGTAGGGAATGGAGGGGGTTACAGTGACGGAGGGGTGTAGGGGCTGGAGGGGGTTACAGAGACAGGGAGGGGTGTAGGGGATGCAGGATGTTACAGAGACAGGGAGCGGTGTAGGGGGTGGAGGGGGTTACAGAGACGGAGGGGTGTAGGGGATGGAGTGGGTTACAGAGACAGGGAGGGGTGTAGGGGATGGAGGGGTTATAGAGACAGGGAGGGGTGTAGGGGATGGAGGGGGTTACAGAGACAGGGAGAAGTGTAGGGGATGGAGGGTTTACAGAGACTGGGAGGGGTTTAGGGAATGGAGGGGTGACAGAGACGGGGAGGGGTGTAGGGGATGCAGGATGTTACAGAGACAGGGAGGGGTGTTGGGAATGGAGGGGGTTGCAGAGACGGAGGGGTGTAGGGAATGGAGGGGGTTACAGAGACAGGGAGGGGTGTAGGGGCTGGAAGGGGTTACAGAGACGGAGGGGTTTAGGGGATGGAGGGGGTTACAGAGACAGGGAGGGGTGTTGGGAATGGAGGGGGTTACAGAGACGGAGGGGTGTAGGGAATGGAGGGGGTTACAGAGACAGGGAGGGGTGTAGGGGATGGAGGGGTTACAAAGACGGAGGGGTGTACGGAATGGAGGGGGTTACAGAGACAGGGAAGGGTGTAGGGGATGGAGGGGGTTACAGAGACATGGAGGGGTGTAGGGGATAGAGGGCGTTACAGAGACAAGGAGGGGTGTAGGGGATGGAGGGGGTTACAGAGACAGGGAGGGGTGTAGGGGATGCAGGATGTTACAGAGACAGGGAGCGGTGTAGGGGTGGAGGGGGTTACAGAGACAGGGAGGGGTGTAGGGGATGGAGGTGGTTACAGAGACAGGGAGGGGTGTAGGGAATGGAGGGGTTACAGAGACAGGGAGGGGTTTAGGGAATGGAGGGGTGACAGAGACGGGGAGGGGTGTAGGGGATGCAGGATGTTACAGAGACAGGGAGGGGTGTAGTGGATGGAGGGGGTTACAGAGACAGGGAGGGGTGTTGGGAATGCATGGGGTTACAGAGACGGAGGGGTGTTCGGAATGGAGGGGGTTACAGAGACAGGGAGGGATGTCGGGGATGGAAGGCGTTACAGAAACAGGAAGGGGTGTAGTGGATGGAGGGGGTTACAGAGACAGTGAGGTGTGTAGGGGATGGAGGGGTTTACAGAGACAGGGAGGGGTTTAGGGAATGGAGGGGTGACAGAGACGGGGAGGGGTGTAGGGGATGCAGGATGTTACAGAGACAGGGAGGGGTGTTGGGAATGGAGGGGGTTGCAGAGACGGAGGGGTGTAGGGAATGGGGGGGGTTACAGAGACAGGGAGGGGTGTAGGGGCTGGAAGGGGTTACAGAGACGGAGGGGTTTAGGGGATGGAGGGGGTTACAGAGACAGGGAGGGGTGTTGGGAATGGAGGGGGTTACAGAGACGGAGGGGTGTAGGGAATGGAGGTGGTTACAGAGACGGAGGTGTGTAGGGGCTGGAGGGGGTTACAGAGACAGGGAGGGGTGTAGGGGATGGAGGGGTTACAAAGACGGAGGGGTGTACGGAATGGAGGGGGTTACAGAGACAGGGAAGGGTGTAGGGGATGGAGGGGGTTACAGAGACATGGAGGGGTGTAGGGGATAGAGGGCGTTACAGAGACAAGGAGGGGTGTAGGGGATGGAGGGGGTTACAGAGACGGGGAGGGGTGTAGGGGATGCAGGATGTTACAGAGACAGGGAGCGGTGTAGGGGTGGAGGGGGTTACAGAGACAGGGAGGGGTGTAGGGGATGGAGGGGATTACATAGACAGGGTGGGGTGTAGGGGATGGAGGGGGTTACAGAGACAGGGAGGGGTGTAGGGGATGGAGGGGGTTACGGAGACGGAGGTGTGTAGGGGATGGAGCGGGTTAGAGAGACAGGGAGGGGTGTAGGGGATGTTGGGGTTACAGAGACTGGGAGGGGTGTAGGGGTTGGAAGGGGTTACAGAGACAGGGAGGGGTGTAGGGGATGCAGGATGTTACAGAGACACGGAGGGGTGTTGGGAATGGAGGGGGTTACAGAGACGGAGGGGTGCAGGGAATGGAGGGGGTTACAGTGACGGAGGGGTGTAGGGGCTGGAGGGGGTTACAGAGACAGGGAGGGGTGTAGGGGATGCAGGATGTTACAGAGACAGGGAGCGGTGTAGGGGGTGGAGGGGGTTACAGAGACGGAGGGGTGTAGGGGATGGAGTGGGTTACAGAGACAGGGAGGGGTGTAGGGGATGGAGGGGTTACAGAGACAGGGAGGGGTGTAGGGGATGGAGGGGGTTACAGAGACAGGGAGAAGTGTAGGGGATGGAGGGTTTACAGAGACTGGGAGGGGTTTAGGGAATGGAGGGGTGACAGAGACGGGGAGGGGTGTAGGGGATGCAGGATGTTACAGAGACAGGGAGGGGTGTTGGGAATGGAGGGGGTTGCAGAGACGGAGGGGTGTAGGGAATGGAGGGGGTTACAGAGACAGGGAGGGGTGTAGGGGCTGGAAGGGGTTACAGAGACGGAGGGGTTTAGGGGATGGAGGGGGTTACAGAGACAGGGAGGGGTGTTGGGAATGGAGGGGGTTACAGAGACGGAGGGGTGTAGGGAATGGAGGGGGTTACAGAGGCGGAGGTGTGTAGGGGCTGGAGGGGGTTACAGAGACAGGGAGGGGTGTAGGGAATGGAGGGGTTACAAAGACGGAGGGGTGTACGGAATGGAGGGGGTTACAGAGACAGGGAAGGGTGTAGGGGATGGAGGGGGTTACAGAGACATGGAGGGGTGTAGGGGATAGAGGGCGTTACAGAGACAAGGAGGGGTGTAGGGGATGGAGGGGGTTACAGAGACAGGGAGGGGTGTAGGGGATGCAGGATGTTACAGAGACAGGGAGCGGTGTAGGGGATGGAGGTGGTTACAGAGACAGGGAGGGGTGTAGGGAATGGAGGGGTTACAGAGACAGGGAGGGGTTTAGGGAATGGAGGGGTGACAGAGACGGGGAGGGGTGTAGGGGATGCAGGATGTTACAGAGACAGGGAGGGGTGTTGGGAATGGAGGGGGTTGCAGAGATGGAGGGGCGTAGGGAATGGAGGGGGTTACAGAGACAGGGAGGGGTGTAGGGGCTGGAAGGGGTTACAGAGACGGAGGGGTTTAGGGGATGGAGGGGGTTACAGAGACAGGGAGGGGTGTTGGGAATGGAGGGGGTTACAGAGACGGAGGGGTGTAGGGAATGGAGGGGGTTACAGAGACAGGGAGGGGTGTAGGGGATGGAGGGGTTACAAAGACGGAGGGGTGTACGGAATGGAGGGGGTTACAGAGACAGGGAAGGGTGTAGGGGATGGAGGGGGTTACAGAGACATGGAGGGGTGTAGGGGATAGAGGGCGTTACAGAGACAAGGAGGGGTGTAGGGGATGGAGGGGGTTACAGAGACAGGGAGGGGTGTAGGGGATGCAGGATGTTACAGAGACAGGGAGCGGTGTAGGGGTGGAGGGGGTTACAGAGACAGGGAGGGGTGTAGGGGATGGAGGTGGTTCCAGAGACAGGGAGGGGTGTAGGGAATGGAGGGGTTACAGAGACAGGGAGGGGTTTAGGGAATGGAGGGGTGACAGAGACGGGGAGGGGTGTAGGGGATGCAGGATGTTACAGAGACAGGGAGGGGTGTAGTGGATGGAGGGGGTTACAGAGACAGGGAGGGGTGTTGGGAATGCATGGGGTTACAGAGACGGAGGGGTGTTCGGAATGGAGGGGGTTACAGAGACAGGGAGGGATGTCGGGGATGGAAGGCGTTACAGAAACAGGAAGGGGTGTAGTGGATGGAGGGGGTTACAGAGACAGTGAGGTGTGTAGGGGATGGAGGGGTTTACAGAGACAGGGAGGGGTGTAGGGGATGGAGGGGTTACAGAGACAGGGAGGGGTGTAGGTGATGGAGCGGTTACAGCGACAGGGATGGGTGTAGGGGATGGAGGGGTTACAGAGACAGCGAGGTGTGTAGGGGATGGAGGGGTTACAGAGACAGGGAGGGGTGTAGGAGATGGAGCGGTTACAGCGACAGAGAGGGGTGTAGGGGATGGAGGGGTTACAGAGACCGGGAGGAGTGTAGGGGATGGAGGAGTTTCAGATACTGGGAGTGGTGCAAGGGATGCAGGGGTTACAGAGACAGGGAGGTGTGTAGGGGATGGAGGGGGATACAGAGACAGGGAGGGGTGTAGGGGATGGAGGGGTTACAGAGACAGGGAGGGGTGTAGGGGCTGGAGGGGGTTACAGAGACAGGGAGGGGTGTAGGGGCTGGAGGGGGTTACAGAGACAGGGAGGGGTGTAGGGGATGGAGGGGGTTACAGAGATAGAGAGGGGTGTATGGGATGGAGGGGGTTACAGAGACAGGGATGGGTGTAGGGGATGGAGGGGGTTACAGAGACAGGGAGGGATGTAGGAGATGGAGGGGGATACAGAGACATGGAGGGGTGTAAGAGCTGGAGGGGATGACAGGGATATGGAGGGGTGTATCGTGGGGAAGAGGATGGGTTGATCATTATGTGTTGCCATGGTGTGGGAGAGCCGAGGAGGTGAAGGCGGTGGCCTGGTCAAGCACCATCTTGAGCCTCCCTCCTGACTCTCTGAGTGAGGTTGGTCTCCCTGACTGTGTCTGGGCTCTCATCCTGCTCTCTCTGTCTCCTCCCCCTCCCATACCACAGTTTGTCTTCCACCTGTCCAGCGATGACACGGCCGTACTCTCACTGCAACAGGAGGACAGGAGGGAACATCGCCGTGAGGGCAGTGGCGACAACCTCTCCATTGGCTTCGAGATCTTCAGGGTGAGTGCAGTTTCCCCTGACTTTCTCTTGTCCCTCTCCCTCCTCAGCTCTCTGTCAACACAAATGAGCAGATTAGTATTGGTTTATTGCTGTCACATGTACCAAAGGTTGTCGTGCACACTGTTCATTCAGATCAGATCATTACACAGTGCACTGAGCTAGGACAAGGTAAAACAACAACAAAGTGCAACAGCTACAGAGAAAGTGCAAGATCATAATGAGGTGGACTGAGAGGCCAAGAGTCAAATTTTTCCTACAAGAGTCTCATGACAGTGGGGTGGAAGCTGTCCTTGAGCCTGGTGGGACGTGCTTTCAGGCGCTTGTATCTTCTGCCTGATGGCGGGGGGACGGGGAAGAGAGAATCTCTGAGGTGGGTGGGGTCTTTGATTACGCTGGCTGCTTTACTGAGGCAACAAGAAGCGTAGACAGAGTCCGTGGAGGGGAGACTGGTCAAGAATGTACAGGCCACGATTAGTAAGGTTGCAGAGGACACTAAAGTAAGTGACATTGTTGACAGTGAGGAAGGTCCTCAAACCCTACCTGGACGGTGCAGATCAGCCTACTCAGTGAGTTAAGGAAGGGCGGATGGAGTCTAAATTCAGAGTTAAGTGCGAGGTGTTGTGTTTTGAGAAATCGAACTTGGACAGAACTTCCACAGTGAGTAGCAGGGCTCTGGTGATTGACGTAAAACAGAGGGACGTAGCAGTACAATTACATAGACACTAGAATGGCTGCTGTAGATCCAAAGCTGGATCACAAAATGCTGGAGAAACTCAGGAGATTCTATTTAATATCACAGAGAGTATGCAGTATACAACCTGAGATTCTTACTCTCCACAGACATCCACAAAACAGAAGAAAAACCCCAAAGACTGAATGACAGGAAAATGTTAGAACCCCAAAACCTCCTCCACCCTCCCACACACAAGTAGCAGCAAAAACATCAACCCCTCCCCTCCACCACCTCAGCAAAAAGCATCAGCCCCCACCACCCGCCATACAAGGAATAGCTAAGCCCCCAAAGAGACCATGATCTTCAGTCCATCAAAAACCACTGTTCAACCCAGCAGTTCAACATGCCACGGGCTCCCTCTCTCACTAACAAGGGAGAGAGGTATCGCTCCGGCCACAGCAAGAAGGAGAACCAACAGCTCACGGTTTCAGCGTTACGGTCTGCAGTGCTGCTTATTTCGACAGCAGCGTGCAGTGCTATCTCAATGTTCCGATCGACCGCAAAGCTTCAACCGGCGTCACCAGTGAGGAATCAGTTCATCCACAGGGCTGCGGGTCCACACGCTGAAGATGTCCATCTCCCTGGCCACTCCTGGAGTTATCAAAGATGCTCAGCTGCTGGACATGCTCCGCGAGCAGGAACCCACCACCGCGAAGAACCACAGATGGAGTGCAGCTGTAGATCATGGACTCGGACGGGACCCCAGCCACCTTGAAAAGGAAAGACGAGACATTAGAGAGAAGAATTTTAAACTGTTTCACAGAGAGACTGGAAGAAGTCACCCTCTGGTGTCATCTTTAGCTCCCCCCAGGCAGCACCTATGGAAATGCAAGTTCCCTGAAAGTGGTGTCACAGATAGGCGTACTGGTGAAAACACACAAGCCTGAAAACTTGTCCCATTAGGCTCAAAGGCAGCTCTTACCCCACTGTTACCACTGTGTTCAACAGGCCTCTTGTACTTTAAGTTGGACTATAGACCTCACAACCTACCTCGTCGTGACCTTGCACCTTATTGTCTGCTTTCTCTATAACGAGCAAATTAAACTGGATGCAATTTACAGACCTATGCATCTGTGGGATCGGGGCCGAGGGATGAGCCACGGACACTCGAGGAACCAACGCTCACAGTGACAGATAACCAGGTATACGGGCCGGGCGGAGATCACCCAGCTATCGTTGACTGGGCCTCAGCGGAGACTAGCAGCCAGTGCAACAGCCAACCGATCAGAACAAGTCAGATCAATATGAAGCAACACTCTATGATGTCACCGTGACCGGTGACGAAATGTTTGTGAACGAGCCTCCAGGGTCGGTGAAGAACCCAACAAACAAGCAGCCAACCTGAGCTACCAATCGTTTCTTTCACTTTATTCTGCATTCTGTTACTGTTCTACCTCAGTACACTGTAATTATTTCATCTGTATAAACAGTATGAAAGACAATCTCCTCTTTATGTGTTTTGCTACATGTGATGATAATGACTCAATTCCAAAGAATGTATTTGGCACACTGCCTTTCATCAGGCAGGGCACTGACTGTACAGTGCCTATGAAAAGTATTCACCTTCCCTGAAAGTTTTCCTGTTTTATTGTTTTACAACATTCAATCACAGTGGATTTAATTTGGTTTTTTTGACACTGATCAACAGAAAAGGGCTCTTTTGTGTCAAAGTGAAACCAGATCTCTACAAAGTGATCTAAATTAATTACAAATATAAAGCACAAAACAGTTGATTGTTTAAGTATTCACCCTCTTTAATACGACACACCAAATCATCACTGGTGCAGCCACTGGTTTTAGAAGTCACATAATTAGTGAAATGGAGATCTGCTTTTGGAGACCTGTGTGCAGTCAAGGTGTTTCAATTGATTGTAGAAAATACACCTGTACCTGGAAGGTCCAGCTGCTGGTGAGTCAGTATCCTGGCAAAAACTATACTGTGAAGACAAAAGAACACTCCAAGCAACTCTGCGAAAAGGTTATTGAAAAGCGCAAGTCAGGGGACGGATACAAGAAAATTTCCAAGTCACTGAATATCCCTTGGGGTACACTTAAATCAATCATCAAGAAATGGAAAGAATATGGCACAGATGTAAATGAGGGAGGCCACTAAGAGACCTATGACAACTCTGGAGGAGTTGCAAGCTTCAGCGGCTGAGATGGGAGAGTGGCAAAGAAAAAGCCACTGTTCAAAAAAAACACATGAAATCTTGGCTCGAGTTTGTTATAAAGTACGTGGGAGACTGAAGTCAGCTGGAAGAAGGCTCCATGGTCTGATGAACCCAAAATTGAGCTTTTTGGCCATCAGACTAAATGCTATGTTTGTCATAAGCCAAACACCGCACATCATTAAAAACACACTATCCCTACCCTGAAGGATAGTGGTGGCTACATCACGCTGTGGGGATGCTTCACTGCAGCAGGCCCTGGAAGGCTTGTGATGATAGAGGGTAAAATGAATGCCACAAAATATAGGGAAATCCTAGAGGAGAACCTGATGCAGTTTGCATGAGAACTGTAACTTGGAAGATTTCTTTTCCAGAAAGACAATGGCCCCAAGCTAAAGCCACTGGTACACGGGAATGGCTTAAAACTACAAAGTTAATGTCCTGGAGTGGTCAAGTCAGAGTCCAGACCTCAATCCAACTGAGAATTTGTAGCTGGACTTAAAAAGGGCTGTTCACTCACGATCCCCATGCAATCTGAGAGAGCTAGAGCAGTTCTGAAAAGAAGAATGGGGAAAAATTGTAGTATCCAGATGATAGAGACCTATCCACACAGACACGAGGCTGTAATTGCTGCCAAAGGTACATCTACTAAATACTGACTTGAAGGGGGTGAGTAATTATGCTGTCAGTTATTTTGTGTTTAATAATTGTAATAAATTTAGACCAATTTTAGAAAGTTGTTTTACTTTGACACAAAAGAGTCTTTTCTGTTGATCAATATCAAAAAAGCCAAATTAAATCCACCTTGATTCAATGCTGTAAAACAATAAAACATGAAAACTTCCAAGGGTGGTGAATACTTTATTTCAGCACTGTAGAAATCAGGATGTTGCAGTGCAGTTGGGCAAGGTGTTGGTGCAATCAGTAAACTATGAGGTTTATCAGGTGCTGCCAAGATTGGACAACACGTCCAGTGAATATAGGCTCAGCAAACTCAGGCCTTTACCTTTGGAGCGAAGAGGTGTGTAAGTTGATAAGAGGCATAGACAGAGTGGGCAACGAGATTTTCCCAGGCTGGAAATGGCGAACACAAGAGGGCATAATTTTAAGGTGATTTGTCGAATGGGGTGGGAATGGTAGAGGTATGTGTTTTACACAGATTGGTGGATCCAGGCCAAAGGTTCTGGTATAGGCAGATATATTAGGGACATTCAAGAGACTCGGATAGGGACATGGCTGGTGGGAAAATGGAGGTGTATGAGGGAGGGAAAGGTTGGATTGATCGTGGTGGTGTTTAAAGTGTTGGCACGACATTGTGGGCTGAAGGGCCTGTACTATGCTGCAGTTCTATGTTCCTCTTGTGGGAAGATAATCCAAAGGTCACCCTGTTATAGGAAAGACGCCACTGAACTGGAAAGAATGCAGAGGAGATTTAGGAGGATGTTGCTAGGATTGAGTGACAAAGAGAGGCTGCCCGGGCTGGGACTTCATTCCCTTGAGCGTGAGGGACCAAGGGGCAACTGTACGGAGGTGCGTAAACCCACCAAGAGCATGGGTGGGGTGAGTGGATACCTGAGAGGGTGTGAGGTGACCCTGTCCCGTCCCTGTACCCTGCAGGTGGAGATCAACCGGGAATACCGCCTGCACGCCCTGCAGCAGAAGGTGACGGGTGCCACCTACGCCAATTCGCGCAGCATCTCTCTCCGCGCCGAGCTGGGCCCAGGCCGCTATGTGCTGGTGGCCAGCACCTTTGAAGCTGGACTGGAGGGCCACTTCCTGCTCCAGCTCTTCACCGACAGGCCGGTAGGCCTCAGGTAGGCCAGCCACCCCTCACCCCTTCACCTTCCGTTCAATTTCTGCCATTTAGTTTTTGAATCGTCCTCCGAATTCCTGCTTCCCATTATTGGCCCTCAGACCTTTAACCTGTCTTTTTTTAAATCAGTCGTTGGCTCTTTGAACCCCCCCCCCCCCACCATTCACTTTTGCCTCAACACATTGGCTCTGTGGTCACCCAGCCTTTGTTTCTGCCCTTTGAGCTTTGATCTCTGGCTGCTGTCTTCTTCCTTCTTTGACTCATGTTCTGAGAATTTGACCTTCCCTTTGACTGCATTGACCTTTTAACCTTTGATCCCTCATGTTTTTGACCAGCATTAACCCCTTCAACTTTGATCTCTCACTTTTTGATAAACCATAGACCATTTGACCTTTGCATTGACCTTTTCACCTTTAACATTTGGTTGACCATTTTAACTTTTGAAATCTTGCTTTTAGAGAAACTTTTATGTCGCCCTTTCAACATTTGACCTCTTGCTTTTTGATCAACTGTGGACTCTATGACCCTCCTGACCTTTGATTTTTGTTTGGATCCATTGGCCTTATGACCTTTTGACCTTTTCCCTTTGAACTGTTTTCTGACTGACCTCTGACCCAAGATTTGACATTCCCTTTGATGCTTATGTGGACCCTGTGAACCTTGATACCAAATAGGTTGAACGGCCTCTGTAGAGGCTGAAGTGCAGGGGTAGAATGTGTTCTCAGACCAGCTGAAAACTGAGAAGTTTGGAGATGAGGGGTCTTGCAGGGATGTTGTGCCCAGGACCCCCTGAGTATCTATCCTGTTGCCCTGCACACTGACGAGCCTGTTACCCCCACCCCCTCGTCTGCGCAGGGAGCTGACTCTGGACCAACCCCGGCCTTCCTTCTGGAGATGTTGCCTTGGTTACCCCAGTCGGGTCACCTCCATCCATGTCCACAGCGGGGCTGGCCTGCTGCTCCCGGGATCATCCAGCCGTGAGTATAATTGAGATCTGGGGAGGGGGGAGGGAGGAGGGAGGGGCCACAGCCCTGGTTTGTCTTTCCAAAGCTGGAAGAGATGGTTCAGTAGAGCCTGATTCTTGCCACTTTGTAGGGGATTTGCTACTTTACCCTGCCTGCAGACCTCCATTCCTTCTCTCTATAAACACCACCCCTCCATATACACCATCTACTTCCCCCTCCCTTCTGGCCCTCCCACTATCATTCCCTTCTCCCTCTCTGATGGACCACCACCTCACCTCTTCCCAAAGCAACCCCTCCCTCACTCTGTCCTCTTCCCCTCGAGGATCCACACTACTCTTTTCCATAGATGCTGCCTGGCCTAAGTTCCTCCAGCATTTTGTGTGTGTTGCTTCAGATTTCCAGCATCTGCAGATTTTCTCCTGTTTGTGATATCCTAGTAAATGCTGGAGCAGTCCTGATGCAGCACTGCGTTGACATTTTATTTCTCCCCACAGCTTCTGCTCCACCTGCTGAGTTCTTTCAGCGGATTGTTTGGTACCCTAGTAATTACCCACTTTTATAAGTCAAGGCATTGAGTTCAAAAGTCAGGAGATTATGTCAGAAGCTGTGGCACACATTGGTACCAACAACATTGGTAGAAAAAGGAAGGAAGTCCTGAAAAAAAGAACATAGGGAGTTAGGAAGAAAGCTGAGAAGAAAGACCTCAAGGGTAGTAATCTCGGGATTGCCACCTGTGCCACGTGACAGTGAGGATAGGAATAGAATGAAGTGGCAGATAAATGTGTGGCTGAAGGATTGGAGCAGGGGCAGATTTCGGGATCATTGGGACCTCTTCAGGAGCAGGTATGACCCATACAAAAGGGATGTGTTGTATTTGAATCTGAGGGGAACCAATATTTTTATGGGCAGGTCTACTAGAGCTCTTGGGAGTGGTTTAAACTAATATGGCATTGGGATGGGAAACAGTATGATAGAGCTGAGGATGAGCCAGCAGGTTTACAAGTAGATGATGGTTGTAACATGAATGTAAGGAAGAAGCAGCCAATGATTGAGTACAAATGCAGACAGAGCAAAGAGTTAACTTGTACCACAGAGGCAGAATTCAAAAGGGTGAAGAATGCAGGACTGAAGGTGTTGTATTTAAATGTGCATAGCATTCGGAATAAAGTGGACACACTCATGGCACAATTAGAGATTGGTCAGTATGACTTGGGCATGTCTGAGTCGTGGCTGAAAGAAGGTCGTAATTGGGAGCTTAACATCAAAGGATAGACTTTGAATCAAAAGGACAGGCAGGAAGGCATACGCAGTGATGTGGCTCTGTTGGTAAGAGATAGAATTACATCTTTGGAAAGAGGTGACGTGTGATCAGAGAATGTTGAATCTTTGTGGGTTGAATTAAGAAATTGCAAGGGTGAAAAAAACATGACGGGAATCATATATAGGCCTCCAAATAGTAGCCAAGATGAGGGGTTGAGATTGCAAAGGGAGCTGGAAAAGGCATGTAATAAGGGTAATGTTACAATTGTAATGAGGGACTTCAATATGCAAGGGGATTCAGAAAATCAGGTTGGTGTTGGATCACAAGATGCCTACGTGATGGCTTTTTTTGAGCAGCTTGTGCCTGAGCCTACTCAGGGAAAGCCCATCTTGGATTGGGTGTTGTGTAATAACCCAGATGTTGTTAGAGAGCTTTATGTAAAGGAACCCTCATGAAGCAGTGACGATAATATGATTGAATTCATTGTGCAATTTGAGAGGAAGAGGCATAACTCACATGTATCAGTGTCGCAATGGAATAAAGGGAATTACAGAGGCATGAGAGAGGAGCTTGCCAAGTGGATTGGAGGAGGATACTGGCAGGGATGATGGCAGAATAGAGGCAGCTGAAATTTCTGGGAATAGTTCACAAGGCACAGGATAGATATGTCCCACAGAACAAGTTTTCAAATGGCAGGGGTAGGCAACCATGGCAAACAAAGGAAGTTAAGGATTGCATAAAAGCTAAGGAAAGGGCATATAAGGCAGCAAAAGTGAGTGGGAAGTAGGATGAGTGGGAAGCTTTTAAAATCCAACAAAAAGCAACTAAAAAAGCTATAAAAAGGGAAAGGATGAAATACGAAGGCAAACTAGCCAATAATATAAAGCAGTACACCAAAGTCCTTTTTTCAGTTATATAAAGAATAAAAGGGAGGAGAGAGTTGATATTGGACCATTGGAAAATGATGCTGGTGAGGTAGTAATGGGGGACAAAGAAATGGCAGAAGAAATTAATGGGTACCTTGCATCTGTCTTCACTGTGGAAGACACTGGCAGTGTGCCAGAGGTCTGTGAGAGTGTCAGGGAGCAGGAATGAGTGTCATTGCTATTACAAAGGAAAAATTACGAGGCAAACTCAAAGGTCATAAGGTCGATAAGTCATCTGGACCAGATGGACGACATCCCAGAGTCCTGAGAGAGGTCGCTGAAGAGATAACAATGATTGGATCATGATCTTTCAAGAATCACTTGATTCTAGTATGATCCCGGAGGACTGGAAGATTGCAAATGTCACTCCACTCTTTAAGAAGGGAGGAAGGCAAAAGAAAGGAAATTATAGGCCAGTTAGCCTAACCTCAGTGGCTGGGATATTGTTGGAGTCTATTATTAAGGAGGAGACTTCGAGGTACTTGGAGACTAATGATAAAATAAGTCAAAGTCAGTATAGTTTCTGTCAGGGAAAATCTTGCCTAACAGAGTTCTTCAAGGAAGTAACAAGCAGGGTGGACAAAGGCGAGGCAGTGGATGTCATTTACTTGGATTTTCAGAAGGCGTTTGATCAGGTGCGACACCTGAGGCTGCTTAACAAGATAAAATCCCATGGCGTTACAGGAGAGGTACTGGCATGGACAGAGGAATGGCTGACAGGCAGGAGGCAGCGAGTGGGAATAAAGGGGACCATTTCTGGTTGGCTGCCAGTGACAAGTGTGTTCCTCAGGGGTCAGTATTGGGACCGCTACTTTTCACACTGTTCGTCACTGATTTAGATAATGGAATTGATGGCTTTGTGGCAAAGTCTGTGGATGATAGGAAGATAGGTGAAGGGGTCAGGTTGTGCTGAGGAACCAATGTGACTGCAGCAGGACTTAGACAAAATGGAAGAAAAGGCAAAAAAGAGGCAAATGGAACACAGTGTGGAGAAATGTGTGATAATGCATTTTGGTTAAAGGAATAATCGTGCAGACTATTATCTAAATGGAGAGAAGGTTCAAACATCAGAGGAGCAGAGGGACTTAGGAGTCCTCATGCAAGACTCCCAGAAGGTTAATTTACAGTTGAATCTGTGGTAAAGAAGGCAAATGCAATGTTGGCATTTATTTCAAGGGGAATAGAATATAAAGCAAGGAGATAATGCTGAGGCTTTATAACACACTAGTCAGGCTGCACTTGGAGTATTGTCAACAGTTTTGGGACCCTTATCTCAGAAAGAATGTGTTGTCATTGGACAGAGTCCAGAGGAGGTTCATGAGGAGGTTCATGAGGACGATTCCAGGAATGAAGGGGTTAACATATGAGGTGCATTTGGCAGCCTTGTGCCTGTACTCACTGGAATTTAGAAGAATGTGTGAGGATCTCATTGAAACCTACTGAATGTTGAAAGGACTAGACAGGGTGGATGTGGAGAGGATCTTTCCTATGGTGGGGGTATCCAGAACTAGAGGGCAGAACCTCAAAATTGAGGGGTGACCTTTTAGAACAGAGGTAAAGGGAATAGTTTAGCCAGAGAGTATTAAACCTGTGGAATGCTCTGCCACAGACTGCGGTGGAGGCCAAGTCCGTGAGTATATTTAAGGTGGAAGTTGATCGTTTCCTGATCAGTCAGGGCATCAAAGGATATGGCCTGGTGTATGGGGTTGAGTGGGATGTGGGATCAGGCATGGTGGAATGGTGGAGCAGACTCAATGGGCTGAATGGCCTGATTCTGCTCCTATGTCTCATGTTGCAACTTCATAAAACTTAGTTAGGCCACATCTGGAGTACAGCACACAGTTCTGGTTCCCCCACTATAGGAAGGATGTTGAGGCTTTGGAGAGGGTGCAGAAGAGGATGCTGTCTGGTTTACAGGCCACGTGCTGTCTTGAGAGGATGGATAAACTTGGGTTGTTTTCTCTGGAGTGTCGGAGGCTGGGGGTGGGGAGATCTGATAGAGGCATAGATAGAGTAGACAGACAGTATACATTTCCCAGGGTCTAATACCAGAGGGCAGCATTGCAGGTGAGAGGGAGTAAGTTCAAGGGGGGATGTGAGTGATCAGTTCTTTTACCAGAGTGGTGGATGCCTGTATGGTGGTAGAGGCTTTTAAGGATGAGGTGTGAGGAAGATGGAGGGATATGGACATGGTGTAGGTAGGAGGGACTAGTGTTTGGGTGTGTTTGATTTGCTGTTTAGCTGGTTCAGTACAACACTGTGGGACAAAGGGCCTGTTCCTGTGCTGTCCTCTTCTATGTTCTGAATGGTATACAAGATCCTACAAGAGACACGCCAGAGAATGGCCATCTATTTAAGGAAGAGGTTGATTAAGTTCTTGATTAGTCAGGGCATGAAGGGATACAGGGAGAAGGTAGGTGATTAGGGCTGAGAGGGAAAATGGATCAGCCATGATGAAATGGCAGAACAGACTCGATGGGCTGAATGGCCCAGTTCTGCTCTATCCTATGGTCACGTGTGCATGCAAAGGAGACTTGGGTTCATTAGGCATCATGTTGTGGGCAAAGAGCCTATTCCTGAGCTGTACAATCCTGTGTTCTGTGCGCTGATGAGGGATGGAGACGGGCGGGTGGTTCAGGTGGAGAGTGACGACTTGGGAGAGGGGAGGGGATGAAGAGCGTGCTGTGGGGAGAGCTGGGAGTGAGACAGGGATATGACAGTTGATGTGGGCCGGAGACAGGATGAGAGGGGTTGAGGGAGGGGGAGAGGGGAGGGATTAGATCATTAGATCCATGGAGGGCTTCGGTATTTAGTTCAAAGTAAAATTTATGATTAGAGTACCATACAAGTCACCACACAAAACCCTGAATTTCTTTTTACCTGTTCCCACCCCCCCCCCCCACCAGCTCCAGATTCTTATGTGGTGATCAGTTGTGAGGGCACTACGCTGAAGTCGACCGTCTACAAGGGAACCTCCAGCCCTGACTTTGACCTCAAGGGGCTCTTCTATAGGAGGAAGCCCCAGAAACCCATCAAGATCCAGGTACTGGGGTCCATCCGGGGAGAGGATGGGTCGGGTCACGTGTGGCCTAGGGGTCATGGAGCTGGTCCATGGGTCAAAGTTCACACCAAATCCACGTGGGATTGGGTTCATGGCACTGACCACCTCCGTGAAATCAGGGGTCATGGCAGGTCAGTGGTCAAACTGCTGACCGTCGTGGATTCAAGGGTCACAGAGACAGCTCAGAGCAGGATAGGGGTCGGGGTCACAGTATTCCCAGTGTCTGTGTATTCATCGCTCTCATTCTCTCTCCTCCCCTCCCTGCCCCCATGTTTAACCACCCCTCCTCTCCCACTTCTCCACAGGTCTGGTCAAAGGGTTTCCTGAGGGACAGGTTGTTGGGACAGGCCACCATGCTGGCTGCAGAGAACGAGAGCGGCTCCAGCCACGTGTTGCGCCTTGAGAACCCCTCGGAACCCCAGCACCAGCCAGGCTCCCTGCTGATCGAGATCTCCTCCAGCGACGAACTCACAGCCATCTGAACCCCCCCCCCCGCCCCCACCACCTGACCAGCGCTTCTCCGCACACGATCCACCTCTCTCCCGCAACGCCATCGCACCTGAGACACAACTGTGCCTGGCGGCCTGGGTCTTGTCACGGCATCACATGGGACGGACTCCATGGAACCGTCAATGATCTCAGAGCCCAAACTGGAAATTGGTTTATTACTGTCACACATACAGTGAAAACTTTGTTTTGTATGCCGCCCATCCAGATAGATCACTTCACCATACCGAAACCAATAACAGAACACAGAACATAGAGGTGCAACTGCAGAGAAAGTGCAGCCAGACCACAAGATACAAAGCCATGACAAAGTACTGAGGTCAAAACTCTGTCTTGTCGAACTAGGGGACTGTTCAATGAGGAGGTAGATTCAGGTATCATCCTCATCGTTACATGCCATGTCATATGACACAGACCATCATGGTCTTTGACCATGACTGTTCTTGGCAAGTTTTTCTACAGAAGTGGTTTGCCCTTCGGCTTCTGGGCAGTGTCTTTACAAGACAGGTGACCCCAGCCATTATCAATACTCTTCAGAGACTGTCTGCCTGGTGTCAGTGGCCCCATAACCAAGACTTGTGATATGCACTGGCTGCTCATATGATCATCCATCACCTGCTCCCATGGCTTCACATGACCCTGATCCAGGGGTTAAGCAGATGCTACACCTTGCTCAAGGGTGACCTGCAGGGTAGTGGAGGGAAGCAGCACCTCACACCTCCTTTGGTAGAGACATATCTCCACCCCACCACCCAAATTCAGATATCAATAGTTTTTTTAAGCGAAAGAAATCCATTCAAGAGACTGATAGCAGTGGGATAGAAGCTGTCCATGACCCTGCTGGTACACGCTTTCTGGCTTATGTATCTTCTGCTCAATGGAGGAAGGGAGAAGAGTTAATGTCCAGGGTGGGTGAGGTCTGTGATTATGCTGGCTGCTTTACTGAGGAGTGAGAAGTGTAGACAGAGTTCATAGAGGGGAGACTGGTTTCCATGATGTGCTGAGCTGTGTCCACAACTCTGTGGTTTCCTGAGATCACAGGCTGAGCAGTGAATCTATCAATCCCTGCATTAAATACACCCGATGATTTGGCCTCTACAGCCACCAAATGAATTTCACAGATTCACCACCCTCTGGCTAAAGGATTTCCTCATCTCTATTCTAAATGGACATCTGAGGCTGTGTCTTCTGGTCCTAGACTCTCCCCACTACAGGAAATATCCTCTCCACATCCACTGCATCTAGGCCTTTCAATAATCAATAGGCTTCAAATGAGGCCTCCCCCTTTTGAGAGCCTCGCTCTGTCAAAGCATTGTATACCCTCCCAAAGCTATCCTCAACCTGCTTGCTAGTGGTGACGTGTTCAACACCCTTTGAGGGGTGACGTTGAGAGTTGGCCTGTACAGCCTGTAGCCTCCCGCGGGAAGAGGCTGATTTGAGGTACCACTGCCCACAGAGGGGGCAACAGTCTCCCCCTCCAGAACATTTCCATTGCCTGTCCCCTCCTTTAATCCAGAATGCTGGAATCTTCATCCCAAACTAGTGGAGTTTCAAATCTCCTAGATAGGGCACCATCCTGCTAAATCTCCTCTGCACATTGTCTAAGCCTTCCACATCCTGGAATGGTTGGGAAATATTAGATTATATCCTGATGAAGGATCTTGGTCCCAGTTTGAGTATTTATCACCCTCCAAAGGTGCTGCCTCATCTGTCCAGCATCCATAGAACCTCGTATCAGATTATTAGAACTTTACTGTACCTGATGTGACCCCTGACGTGGGTAGGCGCATCCTGAAAGTCCGGGCAAACGGGTTGGCCCCGTTTTTACAGAGGAAGATCCCAGGAAGTGATGGTGGCCATGAGTGTGGTTGGCCACTTCCCTCCCACCCTGCTGTGTTACGCTCACTGGAGCCAATGGAAGTCTGTCTGCGCAAACTTCCAAATCCCAGCCCAAGACTCTGAGATGTGGAGTGAAATTCTCTCTTATGGAATTGCTTTAAAAGAGATTATTTTGTTTTGTAACTTCAGAACATTAAACTCAATCAAGTAAAGACACACAAGCCTAACTTTGTGATTACTTTGAGCGAGGTGCCACCATATCATGTGGTGGCATCATGATATATACAACTCACATTTTTACATAAAACCTATAAATAATTATTTAAACAACAAAGGTGCTTTCAAACAAAATTACTCAAATATTACTGAAATATTAAATACACAAGAGGTGGTAAATAAATCAACCAAAAAAAGTATCTTTTTAAAAACTTCAATCTGCATTCCTCAAAGTGAGTACTAAAGAGTGTTTTTTGGGGAGTTAGCACATATAGCAAATAACTTCAGCAGATGACCTCAGCCACTAGTCTTCAGACATGAATATGAACTGTGGATTAAGTCTAAAGTGTAGCTCTGGAGAAGGGGTTCCTAAGACCATGAACCACAGTTAACTGGAAGACCGGGCAATTCTGATTAAATTTGTTATTTGGGCGTCTGTTCTGTAGGTGCAAAGAGAGAAGTGTGAGGGTGGTGTGTAGTTCCATTGTAAGTAGGGAACTGTCCTTTGATCTGTAGCATTTAAAAGTGGTGTAGCGTTGACCAGGCAGACTTCCTTCCTTTGCAAGGGCTCTACGTGATACCTGCTGTGTCTCATTTTGCCTGATAGAGATTCCGCTTCATAACTACCAGCACTTCTCTCTGGTAGCTTCATCCACGCAACAGCAGCACGCGCATGTGATTGGGAATCAGATCATTTATCACGTGTTCAGAGACGCGGTTTGCTGCAGGAACTGAGAGGGCTGAGCAGCCTCCATGCCTTAGGTTGATCCCTGCATCAGGGTGTAACTCTTGAATGTAATACAAATCTCCTCAGCCAGTTGGCTGGTAGAGCCAACTATATGAGGGCCAACTGCTGTAGAACAGTCTCCTCACAGCTTTACATTTGGCATTTTTTAGAAAAAAAATAAAGCTTCTCCTGGCTCAGGTCTCTGTGTTAAAACTTCATTTGTGAACAGCTTTATAAGACTGGTTAGCCACATCCGGAGCATCACATTCACATGGCGTCACCCCATCACAGGAAGGAAAAGATCAATTTAAGTTAGTTGGGAGGAGGGGTGGGGAAGAATCACATCTTTTTGCTAGTTGTTCCAGGTTCCAGCATTTGCCATGGCTTTTGTCCCCAAGACAGAACTACTTCATTTACAGCACAGTGTTCTCAAACACAAGGGATTCTGCAGATGCTGGAAATCCTAGGCAATGCACACAAAATGGAACTCAGCATCTATGGAAATGAATAAACAGTCGACATTTTGGGCTGAGACCCTCCTTCAAGGCTGAGAAGGGGAAGACACCAGAATAAAAAGGTGGGTGGGGGGGGGGGGAGGAGAAAGAGGTGTTAGGTGATAGATGAAACCAGGTGGGTGGGAGCAGGTCTCAAGGTTGAGCACATGGTCGAAGAGACAGAGGGCAGCAGGGGAACAGTTTCTTTCTCGTGGTTGAGATTGGATCCACTGTGAATCCTCTTCAAGGGATGTCTACCCTGAAGAAGTTTCCATCTTCTCTTCAACGAGAGTTCAGTGAGGTCCTCTCTCAATGCTCCCTCTCTGTGATCCCCTTCATAGGCCGACTGAGTTCCTCCAGCATTTGGTGCTCCAGATCTTCAGCATCCGCAGAACCATTTGTGTCTGTTTTCAGCAGTTTTCATCTTGGGGTCCACAGACCACTCAGTTAATGGTAGGGGTCCATGGCATAAAGAGGATTGGAAACCCTCAAGCAATACATAGAATATGCTGGAAGAACTCAGCAGGTTGGTCAGCGTCTACAGAGAACAATAAACAGTTGACGTTTCGAGCCAAGGCCCTTCATCAGGATTGAAAGGGGAGGAGGAAACTAGAATAAGGTGGGGGGGGGGAGGATTACAAACTGGTAGTTGGGTGGGAGAGGTGATAAGTGGGAGGCATAAAGGACTAAAGAAAGAAATCTAATAGGAGAGGAGATGGGGAACCAGAGGACGTTGAGGACAGGTCATGAAGGCAATCAGGGAGAGAAGATGGAGGGAGGGATGAGAGGAACAGAAGGAATATCTGTGATAGAGTAAGGCCAAGTGGGTGAACACGGTGGCTCTTTGTGTAACCACGTTGTTCACAGCGATGCTGTGGGAAAGAGGGAAAACAGAAGTAATAGTTACAGGCTGAATAAGCCCCTTCTGATACAGGGAGGGAGAGTCAGTGAGCTGCCCAAAGCCAGAGACGAGAATATGAATGCAAGGCTGTGATGTTGAGGCTTTATAGCCTATCGGTCAAACTGCATTTGGAGTATTGTGAGCAGTTTTAGGCCTTACATCTATGAAAAGATGGAGCCGGTCCAGAGGAGGTGTACAGGGATGAAAAGGTTAATGTATGAGAGGTGTTTGATGGCTCTGGGCCTGTACTCACTGGAGTTTAGAAGAATGGGGGGTTGGGAAGAATCTCATTGAAACCTATCAAATATTGAAAGGCCTAGACACAGCGGACATGGAGGGTGTTTCCTATAGTGACCAAGACAGTGTCCTCTGGTCCTAGACATGGTCCAGTCCATGAATTCTGCATTCCGGTTTACAGTCCAGTCCATGGACCCCGGGTCTTCTGGCTGACCCTTGTTTCAGTTGGGCTTAATCATAGGCACCTGATGCTTGTCTTGGGGCTAGGAATATAAGTGGCCTTGGGTTCGAGTGTGGGTGCTGGTTCATCTTGTCAGTATCCCCTTGGAGCAACCTGCTAGTAGAAGGCTAGAGCAGCCATTCGTGATCTCTAGGCTTGGTTGGAGGACCACAGCTTCATGGAGCCTTGTTGTCTCTAGTCGGAGCAGTCACCGTGGTATGAATTTGGCTGTTTCCGGGGCCAGCTGAGTGGCCACCTGCCACTCTGAGCTAGATATGGATTCAGCTGTTTCCGCGGCCAGCCAAGGTTGCTGGCTGCCCTGAGACTCGGAGCCACCCTGGGTTGAGCACCCTTCCCATCCTCGCCTCCGTTGGGTAAGTCAGGCCGTCTTTGCCATTACCCTGAGGCAGGACTGTTCTCTTTCCCTCTCTATCTGAATCCCTGACAGTTTCCTCGGCAGTTTACCTCAGCAGTCATCTCGGCCCCACATCCTAGAAAGGGTCCCGGCCCCGCGTCCCAGAAAGGGTCCCGGGCCCTGTATTCCAAGAAGGAGTACCTCATCCTGCCCAGGAAAGCCTTGAAGAATCCAAGCCTCGTCCAGTCCTGTAGCCACGTCATGTCTTCACCTAGTTCTGGAGTCTGAGCCTGAGTCAAGACCCAGGTTCTGGGTCCTTGTCCAGTCTCTGGCTCGGAGTCCAAGCCCAGGCTCCTAGTTCCCAGTTCCTTGTCCTGGTCCTGCTTTCCTAGCCCAAGTCTGTGTTCCTGCCCCAGCTCCTAGTCTGTGTCCAGTCCTGTCCCTAACTCTAGTCCAGTCCAGTTCCCAGTACTTCAGTGTCTGTGTCTTGCTTTGGGGTGTGCTCCCAGCACCCACCTTAAGACAGACAAAGCCTCAGAATAGAGGGATGTCCATTTAGAATGGAGATGAAGAGCATTTTCTTCAGCCAGAGGGTGGAGAGTCTGTGGAATTCATTGCCAGAGGTGGCTGTGGAGACTGATATTAGGTATATTTAAAGCAGAGGTTGCCATTTTCTTGATCTGTCAGGATGTCAAAGGTTATGGAGAAAAGGCAGGAGAATGGGGTTGAGAGGGACATTAACCATGAGGGTGATTGCAAACTGGTCACCCAGTCAGTTTTTGGTTTCGCCAGTGGAAAGCAGGCCACACAGTGAGAACACCGAATGCCATTCGCAAGGGTGGGGACGATGAACAGGTAATCACAGGCTCACCTGGAAATTCCGTCTGGCTGGTGGGAAGGGTAGGTGGGGGTGGTGGAGGGACAGGTATGGTGTGGCCTGGGATTGCCAGGGGGCAGAATGAAGAGGGGGATGTTCAGTGCCAGTCCTCAGGGCCTCAAGGCTAATAGGTGAACAGGTAATGTGGGTCAAGTACACAGGTAAGGTGGGTGATAGGCAAGGTGAATGAAGTAGACAGGTAAGTGGGGGGTCACGTGGACAGGTAAGGTGATTGGTGTGCACAGGTAAGGTTTGTCAAGGACAGGTAAGGTAGTTGGTGCGGACAGGTAAGGTGGGTGAACTGGACAGGATCCTTTTCCTTTTTATCAGTTTCCTTTAATCTTTCCAAAAATACACTTAAACACTTAACAATACACAGCCTAAGGACTCACTATCAAGGACTCTTCGTCTCATACCACTCGATATTTATTATTTTTTTCTCCCCTTTTTGTATATTTGCAGAGTCTGGTATCTTTTGCACACTGGTTGTTTGTCCATCTTACGCTGTGCGGTTTATCTTGACGATATTGTGTTTCTTTGTATTTACTGTGAATGCCCACAAGAAAATGAAACTCAGAGTTTGTACATGGTGACATACAAACTTTGAACTTTATTCATAATAGGTACAGCCAGGGATGTCTGTCTTAAAATCTACTCAAACCATTTTCTTACGATGCATTCACACCACTCCTGTCCCCTACAGGTGGTTACACAAACCCAGCCGCACGGTGTCCCGTGGCTGCAGGACCCTAGAATTAGATTCAAATTTTATTCATCACATGTACATCAAGACACAATCAGATGCTTCGTTTACATTAACAACCAACATACTGGGAGCATTCCGGAGGACAGGCCCCCATGTTCAGCAGAACACAAGCAACAATAACAACAGGAGCAACTTGCCTGCTGGTAACATTCCCTTGTGGACATCTCACTAAGCTGGGTGCCTGACGAGTTTTCAGACAGAGCAAAGGGCGTCCTTCACCAAGATGGCGATCTTCCAGCACCATTTGAAGTCTGTCAAAGGTTCCATTTAGTGTCAGAGAAACGTATACAATATACATCCTGAAATGCTTTTTCTTTGCAAAACATCCACAAAAACAGAGAATGAATGACAGTTAAATGTGAGAACCCCCCCCCCCAACGTGTAAGTGGCGGTGAGCAACAATCCCCCCTCCCCCCACCGGCAAAACAAAAGCGCACCCGCTACCAAGCACAAGCGTGAGCTAAGCGATAGCAAAGGCACAGACCTTGCAGTTACCCCAAAGACTATCGCATTTCATCCAGCATTTGGCAACCCACAGGCTCTCTCTCTAATAGGGGAGAGGGAGGTGTCCCCCACTTTCACAGCAAGCAGCAGACATAACAACAACCCGCTGGTTTATGATGTTAAAAAGTCCGTCTCGTCGCTTTTTACGAGCTCTGTGCCCGAAGATCATAAAGATCTCGCGTCTTCGAGTCCACAGCGAAAGATTTTCCAGCCTCCCCGACAACACAGGCGTGCATGTAGAATATATCTGTGTGACTGTCTCGATGTGTGTCTGTGTTGTGTGTGTGTGTCTCTCTCTCTCTCTCACACAGTGAGTGAGTATATACAACTGCGTATCTGTGAGTGTGTGTCTGTGTCCCTGTCCCTCAGAACAGCCCACAGTCAGGTAGTCCTCTGTTACACAGCTGACCGGGATGAAGCTTTCACATTTTGTAACTCCAAAACACAAAATTAACAGAAAGCAAAAGACCAAGAGTCCAGAATGTGAGTCCAGCTTCATTTTTACTCGAAGCGAGACACGTATGTATGACACGCAGTGACATACTTCATTCATGGATTTCATACACATAACCATAATGAGTTACTTAAACAAAGAATGCTTCACCAAACAATATACAATACTTCCCAAATGGTTGATCCGTCTGTCTCAAAGGATTGTCACAAGTCTGGGCGGAAGGTACGGAGATCCTGAGATGCCCAGTCGTCAAGATTCCCCTCTCGGCCTAGCCAGTGTAGTCCAAAGGAAAGCTTATGAAGGAATATGTTTGGCATCAGCTTGGCTGCAGCAGCTGCCGGAAGGATGTTCAATGACGTCCAGCCGTCTCGGGGCTCCACTCCAGATTTGCTGTCTGGGTTTACTCCCATAGCCCTCATCTCTCTCAAGGTTGTCCACAAGGACCTGGAGCCATTTACCCGTAGCAGGAGATCTGGTTCACAAGCACCAAGGCGTGTCCACACACCAGGCCTGTGTGCTAGGTGCGCAGAGCCAGACCTCACCTGCATTCCTCAAATATTACTTAAATACTAAATATGCAACACTCCTCCCCACTCAGCTATAAAATCCAGCTCAATATAGAATGCATCTCACCTATATACACTGTATATGATTTAATAGAACTACCAAATGAGGTCATCCTTACCCTCAGCCATTAGGCTCTACAATGAGTCAACCTATAGCCAGGGAAATGATAACCTCCTCTTGTTAGACTGTTTGAGGTAACTTTTTTTGTTTTTATTCTTTCTGCTTCTCTTCTAATATTTATTTCCATGCACTTGTAATGCTACTGTGACACTAATTTCCTTTGGGATCTATAAGGTATCTATCTATATAGACTCCCACAGCATAGGAAAATTTTAAAATGTCCCATTTCGGGTTAAAGATTTCAATACTGTAAAGCTTTCTTACTCCTGTGGGATAAAGTCTTTCCTGCTGAGAGGGATCACTCTGCTTGACTTGTGGTTATGAAAACAATCTCAGGCTGTGGGACCTCCTCCACCATGATTGTACGAGTTGACTCAGACTGCAGGAAGTGGTTCAGACAGCTCTGGACACTTCTTCTTCTTCTAGATTCTTAATCTTGGGAAGGTGCATTTAGTTCACTGAAGTATTCTCTTATTAATAATTCTATTGCTCCCTTTCTCATGCCAACATCATCTGATGAATCCTCTGTTTTTGTATCTCCATTGACTCCTTTCTTTAGCCTTCCATTCCAGCTGGGCTTTGGTCTTTGTACCTACAAGCAGCTTTTTGTCTCCCACTTGAAGTTCATGCAATAACCTTAATGCACACAGAGTAGATTCTGGTTCTTTACACTCACAAAAGCCAAATGCTTGCATATTTCCTGAATCTCCTTGAACTCTCTTCCGGCTTAAAACCAAGCCACATTTCACAAGTAACTGCCTGATTAACATATCAGAAGCTTTCTCAGATGCTGCCCACAAAAAACCTGTTGTCTATTGTTAGTTTATACATTGTAAATTTCAAGGCTACCCAGTCAACCTGCTGGACGGTGGTGTAATGGTATCAACACTGGAATTTGAACCAAGGGGCCTTATGTTCGAATCCAGCCAGCTCCTTTCATGCTTTCCATCGAGCTACCAACTTGACCTCATAAAAAAGAGAAATACTAAATGGCAAGGTTGCTACTGAGGCTGGCTCAGTCAGCCTAAAGCATTCTGCAATCAATCAACAATGATTTCAGTTCCAACTGTTCTTGGATAACTTTCACAATATCAGCAAAGTTGGTTTGGTTAGAGCAGTTAAGCTTTTAAGCAAACTGTATGCACTCAATAATACCAGGACTTGTGCTTCAAAATACCACTCAATTCACTCAGTATACATATTCCAGTTTTGCTGTGCAGTTGAATGCATCTGTCTTTCTGGTGTACCCAGCTAATTCTGATTTTTTCATTAATTATTTATCATCTGGCACTCACCGTTTGTGAATCTGTGAATTTTGTCCATTTTCTGCCTTTTTTTTAAAAAAAAGAGACTCAACTGTCTCTCCCCTTTTCAAAAGAAATTATATGCAGCAGTTTTCTACTTGACCATTCCTCTCCCTTTCTGAAGAAAATGAAAAACATGCTGCACGTCAGCAGACAGGTATTCATCTCAAGTTTGTCTCAAAGCTGCCTCATCACTGTTATGTTTTATATCTCCAAAAACTAATTGAAAGACACGGAGCCAGGGACACTCATGTACTCTTCAGTGAGGCGCACACTTATGACACAGTGGCGTGATGACCTATGTTCCCTCTAAGCTGTGCGCGTGTGCACGTGCACGCACGTTTTTCAACCAGCGCACAAAGGAAGTTAATGTGCGCACAGAAGGTTAGTTACCTAAAATAATGTAGCAATTAATAATTATACTTATTGAAAATAATCTTTTAGCTAAATGTTTCTGTTAACTAGTTAGTCGGTTTCTCAAATACCTCAATGCACGTCACTAATTTACGTCACCTCACCTTTCCTGTTCTGATTTGTACAGCTGCATCACGGCGGCAGCCATCTTTGGCGGACAGTGTTCATATCGTAAAGTTAACAAAGATTTGTTTCAAATCCTGTAGATAGCTCACTAAGTTTTTATTGAAAAAGATCAGTCAAATGACCCTGTGGCTAAATACTACAAGAAATTGATAAACGTTTTAAATGATGTCTTTGATGAGCTGGCTGCACTGTGCAAGATTCTGCAAAAGAGTGGCCTGACACCGATTGATTCACTTCATTTTGCGCTGGGCAAAATTAACGATAAGAAATCAGTATCTGGGAGACAATGTTACGTGGAGTGACAAAGTTAAAGTTTTGCTAAGCCAGCAATGTGAAGAAAACGTCACAGTAGATAAAAGTTCGTTGTTTACTTTTATAAATAGTCCTTGTGTTCATTTAGAAGAATGATTTCCTGAAGATGAGGTACAAGAATGGTCAGTTTTTGATTTCTCTGCAATTGCAGACTGTGACTTCATATTTGACGATGAACAAGTTAATGCCTTATGTCTAAAATATCATGCTTTTCTAGCTGAAAATACTATAATAGTTAGAGTTTAATGATTTCAAATTTTCAGTGCAAGAAAAAATTAAATCCAAACTGATTTCAAACTTTGCTCAAATGGTGGCATTTGTACTTCAAAATGAACAGTTTTGCCACCTTGCTCAGTTGATGGACATTGGGGGAACCTTTCTTGCGTCTATTGCAGACTGTGAGCAAGGTTTTAGCCTAATAAATCAACTCAAAAACAAGCTGAGAAACCGTTTAGGTGAATGTCATTTGGATATGTTAATGAGAATCAAAAGCTATCAATTGGATGGAAGTTCTATTAGTCTAGATAGAGTTTACAAAGAATGGGTAAATGCCCAAGACAGGAGAGAGAAAAAAAAACTGAGTGACTTAAATATGTATGTTATTTTGTTGTTATTCTGTGCAGTTTTGTGTCAAGTATTTTGTAAACCTACATAAACTGCACCATGTGTGCATTCAGTGCGCACATACTTTTGTCACAGGGAAAAAATTTGCATGATATCAGATTTTTGCGCACACTGACTACTAAGAATTAGAGGGAACATTGGTGATGCCGTATGCCATTCATGTACTTTTACATATAACCCACGGTGCATTATGTAAACAAAAAAACACAATCAAATGTATTTACAATATTACTGAAATAGTAAATACAGTGCAGGCAAAAGGGGTTAGTTTAGCTTATCATTTGGTGACTAGTTAGTTCAGTACAACACAGAGGGTCGAAGCGACTCTCTGTGCTGTATACAGTTCTGCTTTTTCTGTTTTGTAAAAACCAGACAGGAAGGCTAAAGGGAAGCTGTTGGGTTGAGGTCATGACTTAAGTACACAAGCATTGATGTTGGCAGTAATCTGCTGACTGAGTTCTTCAACCTAGTCTGGTAGAAGCAGACAGATCAACATCTGAGTTTCAGTGGCCATGGTGTTTGTATGTCTGTAAAATCCCAGACCATTGTCCCGGACGCCTGAAACTGAAGCGGCTCGAGTTGAATGAAGCTACGTTAAATGCTCGTGTTTAGAGATGTAACCCCTGGGTAGATACACCCCTCACTCACAGCACAGATCAAGCTCAGACTAAAAAGTGGTTTTTCACACCTCTGGGAGAGGAAATGTGAATGTGAGCTCCCTGAACGCATGAAAGTGTCATGTTTGATGGCTTTCAGAGGAAGGGAGCAAGGTTTGCTCATTCGTTATGTGCTGTGCCTTACGACGTGGGCAATCGTGGTCCTTCCATGGCCAGGCAGCATCTATAGAAAAAAGCACAGTCGATATTTTGGGGCAAGACCCTTCAGCAGGACTGGAGGAAAAAAAAAGGCTGAGAAGATTTAAAAGGGTGGGGGGGGGGGAAGAGGGAGAGATAAACACCAGATGATAAATGAGATCTGGAGGGGGTGGGATGAAGTAAAGAGCTAGGAAGTTGATTGGTGAAAGAGACAGAAGGCCATGGAAAACAGAAAAAGGTATTGGGGGCGGAAGAGAGGAGCACCAGAGGACACACAAAATGCTGGAGGAACTCAGCAGGCCAGGCAGCATCGATGAAAAAAGTACAGTCGACGTTTCTAGCCAAAACCCATTAGCAGGATACAGTTGTTGTTTCGGGCTGAAAATCTTCAATGACATTGACAACTGTATTGGTGCTGCTTCCTGCACCCGTGCTGAACTCGTCGACTTCATCCACTTTGCCTCCAACTTCCACCCTGCCCTCAAATTCACTTGGTCCATTTCCGACACCTCCTTTCCCTTTCTCAATCTCACTATTTCTATCTCCAGAGACAGTTTATCCACTGATGTCTATTAGAAACCCACAGACTCTCACAGCGACCTAGACTACACCTCTCGTCCCACCCTACTACTTGTAAAAATGCCATCCCCTTCTCTCAATTCCTCCATCTCCACCACATCTGGGGTCAGGATGAGGCTTTTCATTCTAGAATAAAGGAGATGTCCTTCTTCGAAGAAAGGGCTTCACTTCCTCCACTATCAACACTGCCCTCAACCGCATCTCTTTCATTTCTCACACATCTGCTCTTACCCCATCTTCCCGCCATCCTACCAGGGATAGGGTTCACCTACCAACCCACCAGCCTCTGCGTCCAGCACATTATTCTCCAAAACTTCCACCACCTCCAACGAGATTCCACAGCACATTACTCCCTCCCCTCCACATTCCACAGGGATCACTCCCTATGCGACTCCCTTGTCCATTCGTCCCTCCCCATTGATCTCCTTCCTGGTACTTCTCCTTGCAAGTGGAACAAGTGCTTCACCTGCCCCTACACTTCCTCCCTCACTACCATTCAGGGCCGTGAACAGTCCTTCCAGCTGAGGCGACACTTCACCTGAGAGTCTGTTGGGGTCACCTGCACTCCACCCGCCTGAAGAGGCGGGATCTCCCAGTGGCCACCCATTTTAATTACACTTCCCATTCTGATATGGCCATCCATGGCCTCCTCCACTGTTGGGATGAGGCCACACTTAGGCTGGAGGAACAACACCTTATATTCCATAAAAGTTGCTGGTGAACGCAGCAGGCCAGGCAGCATCTCTAGGAAGAGGTACAGTAAGGTATAGAGGTATAGTAAGCTCTTCCTTCAGTTAGTCCTGACGAAGGGTCTCAGCCTGAAACGTCGACTGTACCTCTTCCTAGAGATGCTGCCTGGCCTGCTGAGTTCACCAGCAACTTTTATGTGTGTTGCTTGAATTTCCAGCATCTGCAGAATTCCTGTTGTTTACCTTATATTCCATTTGGGTAGCCTCCAGCCTGATGGCATGAATGTCAATTTCTCAAACTTCCAGTAATGCCTCCCAATACCCCCCTCACTATTTTCCATCCCATTTTCCCTCCCTCTCTATTTCCTTGCCCACCCATTGCCTCCTTCTGGCTTTTAATTCCCTAGCCTTCTGTCTCTTTCACCAATCAACTTCCCAGCTCTTTACTTCATCCCTCCCCTGCTGCTTCACCTCTCACCTGACGTTTTTCTTTCCCCTCCCCCCACCTTTTAAATCAACTCCTCAGCTTTTTCTCTCCAGTCCTGCCCAAAGGTCTCAGACCGAAACGTTGAGTGTGCTTCTTTTCCATAGATGCTGCCTGGCCAGCTGAGTTCCTCCAGCATTTTGTGTGTGTGCAGCTCAGACTAAAAGTGGTTTTTCAGACCTCTGGGAAAGGAAATGTGAATTGAGTTTTCTGAATGCATGAAAGTGTCACGTTTGATCGTTTTCAGAGGAAGGGATTAAGGTTTGTTTGTTCATTATCTGCTGTGTCATATGACGTGGGCCATCATGGTCTTTCCATGACCATGATTGTCCTTGGCAAATTTTTCTACGTTGCCTCCCTCTGTCTACAAGACAGGTGACCCCAGCAATTACCAATACTCTTCAGAGATTGTCTGCCTGGTGTCAGTGGTCGTATAACCAGGACTTGTGATATACACTGGCTGCTCATACGACCATCCACCACCTGCTCCCATAGCTTCACGTGACCCTGATCGGGGTACGAAGCAGGTGCAACACCTTGCCCAGGAGTGACCTGCAGGCTAGCGGAGGGAAGGAGCACCTTACACCTCACACCTCCTTAGGTAGAGACGTATCTCCAGTAAGGTTAGCTCAATAAAATCCTCCAGATTTTGGTGGAGAGGGATTACTAGATTGGTGGATGTCACTCTTATTAACGAACAACATGCTAGAAGAACTCGTTGAGCAGCATCTGAGGGAGGCAAGAAATCTCACTGACAGCAGCCAGCATAATCAAAGCCTTCACCCACCCCAGACTTCCTCTCTTCTCCCTCCTCCCATCAGGCAGAAGATACAAAAGCCTGGAAGCACGTCCCAGCTGTCTCAAGGACAGCTTCTACCCTACTGTTATAAGAATATTGAACGGTTCCCTAATACTAATGCCACTCCACTCTTTAAGAGGGAGGGAGGAAAAAGGCAGAAAATTATAAACTAGTTAGCCTGACATCAGTAGTTGAGAAGATCATGGAGGCCATTATTCAGGATGAGGTTTCAGGATACTTGGAGGCACATGACAAAATAGGCCATAGTCAGCATGTATTCTTTAAGGGGAATCTTGCCTGACAAATCTGTTGGAAATCTTTGAAGCAGGATAGACAGAGGAGAGTCAGTAGATGTTGTTTACTTGGATTTTCAGAAGGTTTCTGGCAACGTGATGCACATGAGGCTGCTAAGATTCAAGATTCATTTATTATCAAAGAATATACAAATCATACAACCTTGCTCGCAGGTAGCCACAGAGTGAGAAACCCAAAAGAACCCATTTAAAGAAAAATAAAATCATGCAGACAACTGAAGCTGCACCCGGTGGCTAACAGTTTTCTGCAGGAGTTGCTGCTTTTCACATTACATGTCAATGATCTAGACGGCGCAATTGATGGCTTTGTGCCCAAGTTTGCGGATGATATGTAAAAAGGTGAAACATAGAAAACCTACAGCACAATACAGGCCCTTTGGCCCACAAAGCTGTGCCGAACATGTCCCTACCTATGGACTCGGACCCCAAGATCCCTCTGTCCCTCCACACTGCCAAGAGTCTTACCATTAATACGATATTCTGCCATCATACTTGACCTAGCAAGATGAACCACTTCACAGTTATCTGGGTTGAACTCCATCTGCCACTTCTCAGCCCAGTTTTGCATCCTATCAATGTCCCAATGTAACCTCTGACAGCCCCCCTGCTATCCACAATACCCCCAGCCTTTGTGTCATCAGCAAACTTACTAATCCATCCCTCCACTTCCTCATCCAAATCATTTATAAAAATCACAAAGAGTAGGGGTCCCAGAACAGATCCCTGAGGCACTCCACTGGTGACCGACCTCCATGCAGAATATGACCTGTCTGCAACCACTCTTTGCCTTCTGTGGGCAAGCCAGTTCTGGATCCACAAAGCAATGTCCCCTTGGATCCCATGCCTCCTTACTTTCTCAATAAGACTTGCATGGGGTACCTTATCAAATGCCTTGCTGAAATCCATATACACTACATCTACGGCTCTACCTTCATCAATGTGTTTAGTCACATCCTCAAAAAATTCAATCAGGCTCGTAAGGCACGACCTGCCCTTGACAAAGCCATGCTAATTATTCCTAATCATATCCCTCTCCAAATGTTCATAAATCCTGCCTCTCAGGATCTTCTCCATCAACTTACCAACCACTGAGGTAGGACTCACTGGTCTATAATTTCCAGGGCTATCTCTACTCCCTTTCTTAAATAAAGGAACAACATTTGTAACCCTCCAATCCTCCGGAACCTCTCCTGTCCCCATTGATGATGCAAAGATCATCGCCAGAGGCTCAGCAATCTCCTCCTTCGTCTCCCACAGTAGCCTGGGGTACATCTCATCCAGTCCTGGCGACTTATCCAACTTGATGCTTTCCAAAAGCTCCAGCACATCCTCTTTCTTAATATCTACATGCTCAAGCTTTTCAGTGTGCTGCAAGTCATCACTACAATCACCAAGATCCTTTTCTATAGTGAATATAGAAGTATTCATTAAGTACCTCTGCTATTTCCTCTGATTCCATACACACTTTCCCACTGTCACACTTGATAGGTCCTATTCTTTCACATCTTATCCTCTTGCTCTTCACATACTTGTAGAATGCCTTGGGGTTTTCCTTAATCCTGCCCGCCAAGGCCTTCTCATGGCCCGCTCGGGCTCTCCTAATTTGCTTCTTGAGCTCCCTCCTGTCAGCCTTATAACCTTCTAGATCTGTAACAGGGGGAGCTGTTAGGGGGAGGCAACATTGAGGAAGCAGGGAGCAAGCAGATGGACTCAGACAGGAAGATGGGTAAAGGAGTACCAGATGGAATCCAGTGTAGGGAAGTGAATGGTCATGCATTTTTGGTAGTAGGAATAAAGTCACGAACAATCTTCTAAACAGAGAACAAATCTAGAAATCAAAAGTGCAAGAGGACTTGGGAGTCCCTCTGCAGGATTTCCTGAAGGCTAACTTGCATTTGCCTTCCTTGCCACTGACTCAACCTGCAATGTTAACACTCATTTTGAGAGGACCAAAACACAAGAGCAAGAATGTAATGCTGAAGCTTTATAAGCCATTAGTCAGACTGCATTTGGGAGTAATGAGAGCAGTTTTGGGTCGATTATCTAAGAAAGAAAGAACTTCCATTGGAGAGGGTCCAGAGGACATTCACAAGAATGATCCCAGGATTGTAAGGATTAACTCATGAGAAGTGTTTGCTGGCTCTGGGCCTGTACTTGCTGGGCCAACAGCCAGGAATGAGAGGGTTATCATACGAGGAACGTTTGATAGCTCTGGGTCTATACTCACCGGAATTCAGAAGGATGAGGGAGGGATCTCATTGAAACCTTTCGAATGTTGAAAGGCCTAGACAGAGTAGATGTGGAAAGGATGTTTCCCATGGTGGGGGAGTCCAGCACAAGAGGGCACAGCCTCAGGATAGAGGGGCGCTCTTTCAAAACAGCGATGCAGAGGAATTTCTTTAGCCAAAGGGTGGTGAATTTGTGGAATTTGTTGCCACGTACAGCTGTGGAGGCCAGGTTGTTGGGTGTATTTAAGGCAGAGATTGATAGGTTCTTGATTGGAAATGGCATCAAAGGTTACGGGGAGAAGGCCGGGAACTGGGGTTGGGGAGGAGACTGAAAAAAAATCAGCCATGATTGAATGGCGGAGCAGACCCGATGGGCCAGATGGTCTAAATCTGCTCCTATGTCTTATGGTGTTTAGAAGAATAGGGGGGTGGGGAGGGAAGGCTGGATCTCATTGAAACCCAAAGATTGAAAGACCTGGAAAGAGTGGACATGGAGAGGATGTTTCTGTGAGTGCAAGCGTTCCCAACCTTTTTTTTAAATGCCATGGACCAACAAGGGGTTGTGGATCCCAGATTGGGAACCCCTGGCCTAGATAGAGTGGATGTGGAAAGGATGTTTCCTATAGTTGGGGGGAGTCTAGGACCGAAAGGCCCAGCCTCAGAACAGAAGGATGTCCCTTTAGAACAAAGTTGGAGGAATTTCTTGAGCCAGTGGGTGGTGAATTTTTGCAATTCGATGCCGTCATTGGGTGTATTCAAAGCAGAGGTTAATAGGTTCGCGATCAGTAAGGGGCCAAAGGCAGGAAATAGGGTTGAAAGGGATAATAAATCAGCCATAATGAAATGGCAGAACAGATGGGGGAGGAGGCTGAATGGCCTAGTTCTACTCCTATGTCTTTCAGTCTCATGGACTCCTGAATTCCCAACCTATCTCATTATGGCCTTGCACTTACTGCCTGCCTGCACTGCACTTTACTTTGTCTGTAACTGTTACACTTTACTCTGCATTCTGTTATTGTTTCTCCCTCGTTACTACCTCAACGTGCTGACATGATGAACTGATCTGTATGGACATCAGGCAAAACCAAAGGTTTTCACTGTGCCTCAGTAGAGCTGACAATATTAAACCAATCAGGATTACAAAGGCATTGAGGGATTGGTGAGGGAGGTCAACACTCAACCACAATGTCACTGAATGAGGCAGCAGGCACAATGGGCTGAATGGCCTGCTGCTTCTGTTCCACATGTTTTGCCCCCATTTATACTTTTTCATGTTTACTCTTTCCCTCACCCCACTATCTCACAAACCCTCTCAGGGATCAGGGCCTTGCTGTGCTCATCACAGCCCCACAATGTAACAGAACTCCTTCCCCCCACCCCCCACACCCCCGATGACTTATGCAGGCAACGTCCCTCTTTTAAAAACATATCAGACCTAATTCTTCTTTCGAGATGGGGTCTGTTACAGAAGGCACAACCATCTGACAGATCTGTTCTGAAGAGCGTGGGAAGTGGCGGGGCACTGGTGGTTGTTCTCAGAGTTTGGAGAGTCTACTCTTGTCATTTTTGGCTTGGGTCCATATCTCACCCACTGACTACTCTACCATCCCTCTTCCTCTCCTCACCATCTCCCGTTCCGTTCTTTGCTCTGTTTTTCCTCTCTCCCCCAACTTTTCACTTTCTCTCCCATCTCTCCTGCTCTCTTTCCCTCTCTGTCTCTCGCCCACCCCCTTTTTTCTCTATCTCTCTTCCTGCAACAGCAAGCTTAAGGCACATACAAAGTGTCAGGCCTGAGAGACCTTCTGCTGCAGACTGTTGGAATTTGCAATAAACAGGTCATCAGGTAGATAGGATTAGCCCCTTTCCCATGGAGTTGCATGCCTCCTCACTACACCCCAGCCCACAACATAACAGCACTCCCTCCTCCCGCACCGCGTAGGGCTCCGACTCGCACCCCCTCCAACAGCACAGTGTTCCCTCCACCTCACAGCGCTCCCACCGTGTAGAGCTCCACTCGCACCCCCTCCAACAGCACACTGTTGTCCCTCCACCTCACAGCGCTCCCACCGCGTAGGGCTCCACTCGCACCCCCTCCAACAGCACACTGTTGTCCCTCCACCTCACAGCGCTCCCACCGCGTAGGGCTCCGACTCGCACCCCCTCCAACAGCACAGTGTTCCCTCCACCTCACAGCGCTCCCACCGTGTAGAGCTCCACTCGCACCCCCTCCAACAGCACACTGTTGTCCCTCCACCTCACAGCGCTCCCACCGCGTAGGGCTCCACTCGCACCCCCTCCAACAGCACACTGTTGTCCCTGCACCTCACAGCGCTCCCACCGCGTAGGGCTCCACTCGCACCCCCTCCAACAGCACAGTGTTCCCTCCACCTCACAGCGCTCCCACCGCGTAGGGCTCCACTCGCACCCCCTCCAACAGCACAGTGTTCCCTCCACCTCACAGCGCTCCCACCGCGTAGGGCTCCACTCGCACCCCCTCCAACAGCACAGTGTTCCCTCCACCTCACAGCGCTCCCTCCTCCCCCACTGCGCAGGGCTGCTCCTTACTGACCACCCCATGCTGCCCAGCGCTCCCTCCTCACCGCACTCCCCTGCAGCGCATCGCTACCTCCTCACCTCAGCAAAGAATTCCCTCTTCACTGCCCCTCCTGCGGTGCCCCCCTACGCCCCTCCCATGGTGCGGTGGCCACTTCCGCAGTGCAGCCCTTGCTATCCCCCCTGGGCTCTCACTGTTCAACAGCCCGAACCCTCTCTGGGCCCAGATGAAGCTGGAAGCACTTCAGCATAATCTGTTGGAATCTGTACAAAATGCATAATTGACTCAGATAACAAATTACTTGCTATAATCTTTTTGGAATTTCCAAATGAGTAATTGTTCTGAACAATAATACAAAACTTCAGAGAGGAACAGCAAGCTGATGTCATCTAACATCCGAGCAAATTTCAAACACAGGAAAAAGTCATCTGCTATTTTGGAACTGGGCATCTTTACTTTCACTTTGTTTCAGGGATTCTTGGCAAAGGCCAGCATTTATTGCCCAACCCTCCCTGACCCTCGTGGAAATGGGGCAAGTCTCTTCTCCCTGACCTGCTACCAATCTTCAGGGGGGGGGGGGAGTGTGGAGGGCGAGCTGCAGGCAGGCCTCTCTGTGGGAGGGCATGTTGCTCTGAAAGAGGAGGGCAAGTGGATGGAGGTGGAGGAGAAGATGGCAGCGTGCTCGGCCTCTCCGGTGGTGATGTCTGTTATCTGTCAAGTAGGGGACCGTGCACAATTCTGATTTGACGGAGACGGACGTGAGAGTACAGAGGAACATCTGGAAAACTTCTGAAATGCCCGCTGCACTGCCGCTGCTACTATAGTAACCGGAATCTCCGGAGCAGAAGGCCACGAATCCTTGGCTTTGCTTGTTTCAGCGGCCGGGGCTAGGTTGAACACGCTCAGCAGGCTGTATTGGAGGGGCTGGTCAGAGGTTCGAAGTTTTCAGACGGACGGACTCAGTGTCGGCTGTGGTCGGCTGCTTCCAAGGCATCGGCAAGTTGACGGTGCCTGGAGGTTTATGGCAGGGAGTTTCTCCCTTTTGCCACCTGCTATCGGAGACTCGGGAATCAATCGACTCAGGGACTTTGAGACTATTTTTACCGTGCCCATGGTTTGTTCTTCATCAAATTATGATATTGCTTTGCACTGCTGTAACTATATGTTATAATTATGTGGTTCTGTCAGTGTTAGTCTTTGGTCTGTCCTGTTTTCTGTGATATCACTCTGGAGAAACATTGTATCATTTCTTAATGCATGTATGCATTTCTAAATGACAATAAAAGAGGACTGAGTATTCTCATAATCTAATCTAAGAATCTAATCTAAAAACTACCACCAGGAAGGAGGTACAGAAGCCTGAAGTCGCACACCACCAGGTTCAGGGACTGCTACATCCCTTCAACCATTCAGTCCCTGAACAAGCCTTAATCTCGACCTCAGTATTGGAACACCATTACTGATTTGGTCACTTTGCAAAAGACTTCTATTTCAATTGTATTTTTGTAGAAAATAGTAAATAATATTTATGTTTTCCTTGTGAATGCTGCTCATCTGATGCTCTCTGCCTACAATGCTGCTTCAATGCACCCATGCATACATGCACTTGCTCACTTGACAATAACCTTTGACTTTCACCATGTCAAAGATGGGTGAAGGACCAAGGAAATCATTGTGGACTTCAGGAAGGTGCAGGTGAAACACGTCCCTCTGCGGATACGTGGCTCCTCCATAGAGAGAGAATTTAAGTACACAAAGTTCCTGGGAGCTCATGTCACAGATGATCTCACCTGGGCCTCAGTATCACCTCTCTGAGCAAGGTGGCACAGCGGAGCTTCCATTTCCTGAGGAGATTGAGGGCAAGCAAGGCTCCCTCCCCCCCCCCACCTCCTTCTCAACTGCGTTTTACAGGAGCACCATTGGGCGCGTCCTGACAAGCTGCATCCCCGTCTGGTACGGGAGCAGCCGAGCGTCGGACTGGAAGTCCCTACACAGGACTGTGAGAATGACCAGGAGGACCATAGGTATCTCCCTACCATCCACTGGGGACATTTATCAGGAGCGCTGCGAACACAG